>NC_050575.1:7610500-7910500 GCF_011100635.1 Trichosurus vulpecula | reverse complement strand
ACATCTATAAAATGTTGCCCCCCAAAAGAATTCTGAAATGACAGAACCAGAAAAAGACTGGGTGCAAAAAGCCCAAGAAACTGAGAAGGTCAGCAGGGAAAGGTCTGTCTCACTCAGGTGAAAGGAGAGCTCATTCCAGGACAAGATCTCCAGCAAGCCAGAAACAGGCCCTCATTCAGCAAGCCAGTAAGAGGCCTTTAAACCCAGTGTGGCACCAGGAGAGCAGGCAAATGACAACACCAGGACTCCCCACATTCCTCAGCACAGCACCAGGTGGGCTGCCAGACCCCTGAAGCACTGCACAGCACTAAGCATCCCACCCCCACCACTGTGTAGCAACAGGCAAGCAATATGACCCTGCACAGCTCCAGTGAGGCACAAGGATCTCACACACACCTCAGTGCAGGACCAAGGCCAGACCACAGTGCCCTCCAGCAGCACCAGCCACCCCTCACTCCCCTTCACCCCCTTGGCACAGCACCAGGCATGAGGGTCCCATGTGAGGGGGGTACTACCAGTGCAGTACCAAACAAACAGCCAGGGCATGCAGTCCCCAGCACAAGATGCTTGGTCCAGTATCCCTTCTACCCCAGGAGTAGAACTCAAATTTAAAAGCAAGAAAAAAGTCTGGAAAATATGAGCAAACACCAAAAAGAGAATCTGGCAATGGAAAGCTATTACGGTGACAGGGAAGATCAAGACACAATCTCAGAAGAGGACAGCAATGTCAAAACACCTATGTACAAAGCCCCCAAAGAAAAATATAAATTGGTCTCAAGCTCAAAACAGAACTCATAGAAGAACTAAAAATATTAATAATAAAGAGTTTAGAAATTGAATAAGAGATATAGAAAAAAAACTGGGAAAAGAGATGAGGGTGATGCAAGAGAATCTTGAAAAAATGTCAACAGCTTGGTAAAAGGAGCACAAAAAAAGTGGAAAAGAGGTACAAAATTATACTGAAGAAAATAACACTCTAAAAATTAGAATTGGTCAAATAGAAAAGAAGGTTAAAAAATAAATCCTTAAAATTAGAATTGGACAAGTGGAAGCTAATGACTCTATGAGACATCAAGAAACAATAAAATGGATACAACTTACAGGAGCCAATATGGCAGAGAAAGAAGTAAGTAGCTCTCCTCCTCCCTTATTGAAAGTCCAGAAAATATCACCCCAGGAAAAACCCTGGAAGAGCTGAGCCAGCAAAAAGATGAGGTGTAGCAGTCTTGTAGCCCAGGAAGCTTAGGTGATTAACAGGAAAGGTCCCTCTCCCTCTGGTTGGAGGTGTAGCAGTCCAGAACAGGAGGCATCCAAGCAAGCCAGTGGCAAGCCCCACCTCAACAAACCAGGGGGAGGTCTTGAGCCCCAGGCTGGTGGAACAGGCAAGTGCCAACACTAGGATACTCTGAGTGCCTTGGCACAGGCAGGGAACCAGTAGACACCAGCTCAGAAAACCACCACCTGCACTGCTGGGCAGTGCAGTGGCCAAAAATCCCAATGTTTCAGCACAACACCAAGAAGCACAACTCCAGGAGGCACAGCTCCAAGCAGGCAGGTGTTCTCTAGCAGCCAATCCTTCCGTGAGCCAGACCATCACCCCACCTTGAGAGATTACCTGGTACTGAGCTTCCAGACCCATACAGCCCTCAGCTGCCAGCACCTGAGGTCCCAGCACACAAAGCCAGCAACCAGGTCTTAGGTCCTCAGTGCAAGAAGCTTGGTTCAGAGGGCCTAGACAAGATAGTAGCTTGAAAACAGGGACTTAAGCTCTCCCCTAAATCCCTCCAAACACCTGTAAAAATGAGTCTAAAAATATTCTAAAGCTACACAACCCAAAGAATAACAGAGGGAAACAAGACTCCAGCCCAAGAAAGCTGGGATGGTCACTGGGAAGGGTCTATCACACCATTCTAAGAGCAGAGAACAGCCCAATGTGGGCCACACAAGAACAGAACAGACTGAAATGGACTGGGAGGAGCAGGTTTCAGGGCCCCGAATCACTGAGCTGTGGCAGTTACCAGACTTCTCAACCCACAAACATTAAAGACAATGGAGCAGTCCAGTGGGAAAACTGCTCAATATCGGTGAGGGAAGTGCACAGTCCAGCTGTAGCCCCAGGGTGCTGGAAGTGGCTGAAGCAGCAGTGGCAGCTGCCTCAGGAGCCCCTGGCCCACCCAGGAGGAATTGAGTGGCTTATTAGAGTGGGAGTGCAGAGATCACTTTGTTGGGGCTGAGGCAAGATTCCCTTGCTTTGCTCTGCTTGAATCTGGGTTGTGGTCCTGGTTGGCAGTTCTTGGGGCAAGAGGAATGCTGGTGTGGTAGAATCTTATGGCAGCTACACATGGCACAGGCCAGCTTAGCTGAAATACAGAAAGATGTGGAGTACAGATTACCAGTCACAGAAAACAATGTTACCATTAATATTAATATCTTCTTTCCTCCTCAGTTTCCTCAGGAAAAACCAGAAATCAGTGTTTACCATCCATTATGACATCATTTAATGGACAAACACAGAGTGTATATTACCTGCCCATTTGTAAACAATTTTACCATGCACTCAGACCTTGGAAAAGTTATTTAGTATCTCTCAGATCAATGTTTCCACACCTGTATGGTGACCCAGTGGGGGGGCCTCCTTATGCAGCTCAGGGCTTTCCATTTCTCCCCTCATATTCTTCTCAAGAAGCAAACAGACCCATGGCTTCTGCCCCTTTTGTGGGAACTGTGTTTCTGGCCTGGAGTGACCTGGAGCAGTTCTTGACTTTGTTCCAGCTGCATCAGGTCATCATTGACAAGGACAGTCTGGTGAAGAGCATTGAGACTCCAGAAGAATCTCCTTTTAGAGCCCAGCCTAGAAGCCAAATGGTGGAGTGTCCTCAATAAGTATGAATTGCTCACCCAGATGAAATCAAGCTTTGAGAAAAAGATGCAAAGGCAGCATGAGCTTAGCAGGAGATGCAGCACCAGCACCCTCCAGGCAAAGCTGAAGCTGGTAGCCCATGGGGCCAAGGAAGAGTTGGACAACCTCACCAAGGACTTCTTTGAGGGGAAGATGGAGATAGATGATTTTCTCAGCAGTTTAACGGAAAAGAGAACCGTTTGTCATTGTCACAGAGCCAAAGAGGAGAAACTTCAGCTGGCCACAGTCACCCACATCAGTTCCATGCTCCCCTATAGATTTTCCTGAACACATGAACTGCCAAGAGAAGAATGAACAGTCACAATTAAACACATTTTAAATAAATGTGATTTGCAAACATGCATTTCATCCTAAAGGTTGTATTGTGTAGTAGAAATTAACTGCATCCATTGAGTAGAGATGGGGCTGATTTTCTACAAATAAAGATGGCTTTTATTATCTTTGTTTGAGAAATCCTTCTGCACACTGTGCACTAAAAATATCCTTTGTTTTTATTGTTGATAAAGTGTTTTACTATATTTAAGTTTCTGTTGCTACTCACTGATTATTAAAACTTAAATACCTATGCATGTAATTTTGGATAAATTCAAGTGTTTTATAAATCATATTCTTTTAAATTAAAAAAATGGAGCAAATGGAAGCTAATGACTTTATGATAAATCAAGAAATTATAAAAAAAAAACCAAAAAAAGAAGAAATAGAAGACAACGTGAAATAGCTCATTGGAAAAACAACTGACCTAGAAAATAGATGCAGGAGAGCTAATTGAAAAATTATTGGACTACCTGAAAACCATGATAAAAAAAAGCCTACATTTTATCTTTCAAGAAGTTATCAAGGGAAACTGCCCTGATATTCTAGAACTGGAGGGTAAAACAGAAATGGAAGGAATCCACCGATCACCTCCTGAAAGAGACCCCAAAAGGAAGACTCCTAGGAGTATTGTAACCAAATTCCAGAATTCCCAGGTCAAGGAGAAAATATTTCAAGTGGCCGAAAAAAACAATTCAAGTGTTGTGGAAATTCAATCAAGACAACACAAGATTTAGCAGGCTCTACTTTAAAGGATCAGAGGGTTTGGAATATGATATTCCAGAAGTCAAAGGAGATAGGATTAATACCAAGAATCACTTACCCAGCAAAATTGAGTATAATATTTCAGGAGAAAATGGAATTGAAATATGCAGAACCAGGAGAGCACTGTTCAGGACCAGGACAATGCAGTAACAGTAAAATTGTACATAGATCCTCTATGAATAACTTAGCTATTCTCAGCAATACAATGATTTAAGACAATTCTGAAGGACTTATGATGAAAGGTGCTGTCCATCTCCAGAGAAAGAACTTGTGGAGTCTGAATGCAGATTGAAGTATACTTTTTTTTATTTATCTTGTTTGTTGGAGTTTTTGTCTGCATTTACTTTCACAGCATGACTTACATGGAAACATGTTTTGTTTGACCACACATAATAACCCATGTCAAACTGCTTGCCTTCTCCATGAGGGCGGGAGGGTAGAGAGTATGGGAGAGAATTTGGAACTCTAAATTTCAAAAAGAAAAGAATTTGAAATTGTTTTTAAATGTCATTGATGGAAAATAAAATATGAAATTTAATTTTTTAAAAAAACTTTGTCAAGAAAAAATTTAAGTTTATGATATATAAATTTCCTTAGCCTGATCTTTTATATTTTATTTAACAATAACCCCTTTTTCCTTTGATTTCCTTGTAATTTGTTTTTACCTCTACTATGTTTCAGCTGAACTTAAGGAAGTAGAAAGGATGCTAATATTAGACTCACAAGACTTGAATTCAAATCCTACCTTTGCCACACACTAGCTAAATGACATGATCAAGTCTCATAACCTATCTCAACCTCAGTTCTCTGACCTTGAAAATAAAGAAGGACTTTGGGTCAGCATGATTGATTGGGTCAGTATGAATGATAACAACTGAACTATTTCCCTTAAAAAAAACTCCCTTGGGGCAACTAGTGAGTAGAGCACTGGCTCTGGAGTCGGGAAGACCTGAGTTCAAATCTGGCCTCAGACATTGACACACTTACTAGCTGTGTGACCTTGGGCAAGTCACTTAACCCCAAATGCATTGCCTTCCCCCCTCCAAAGAAAAAAATAAAAAAAACTCCCAAGCAAAGATTTAAAAGGGTGTGATATGATCCAAGATCAGTACAATAAAAGGGAATCAAAATCAAGCAGTTCCATACAATTCAGACCTGTGTAGGAAGATAGCCAGAGAAACCTGTGGGTGTTCTGATCAAAGAAATGTGTGGGGGTAAGGAGTAAGAGGGAGAAAAACATCCAGCTCTGCTAAATGGGATCTGAATTCATCAGGGTCTTAATCTTAAATAAGTCAAAGTCAAAACAAAAGATAAAGCCAGCTTCCAGTAGAGCACTACCCAAGAAACCTGAGACAGGATACAGGGACCCATGTAGGCTGCATCAAGAAGTGCTCTACTGGGCCTGAAATGAACATAGTTCCTGATATTTGTTGACTTTGGTGGATGCACCAGGATATCAAGGAGAGGGGTGAAGCAGAGGTGCTTCAGGAGCCCTCCATGAAGCAAAAAGCTAATATGATGATCTCCAATATCCAGTCAGGATGTAGAAGGACCTGTTAGGGCCTTAGTAGGGGACAAAGCATTCTCTCAGTTGGTGCTTACAAAAGGAAGAAGAGACAGGGACGATGTCATTGCCTGAGATGGGCCACCTGGAGTTGAAGAAGAAGCCAGGGTCTGGCATGTTAATTAGTACTTGGTTTTAGCTCCAGACTCACTTTAATGGCCCAGGGTGGTAGGGAGAGCATGGAGGAGATCAGAAATAAGCCATCCCATCCAAACCTGAAGCAAAGGAATAGCCAGAAACGTTCAGACTATGCAATGAATAAAATCAGATCCTAATCAGTCCATTAAGAAATTGAGAGAGATGAAAATCCAGGTGTGGCACAAAATCCAAATCCAGGAACTGATGCTGTCAATATAATTATAAAGGAAAAGAAAACTATTATAATACAAGAAATGATACTGGATTAAGAGAAATCCAAAGGCAAAACCCAAAGACAGTGACTTCACAGTAAGTACACCTAAATTCACAGAAAAATGAACTCTTGAGAGGAAAAAAATGGGTGGAGAATACTTAGTTTAGAACAGAAAGTGAAAATGTGAGCTAAGTAGTAGAATCTGAAAAACAGAATCAAATAAATGTATCAAATGATTCAACGAAATAATAAGAAATATTACAAGGTCAAAAGATTTTATAATAAAGAGTAAAACTCTGTTATCAAAAACAACTGCCCTACAGTGGTGATCGCAGCAGTGGCTGCTTCTGAAGCTCCAGGCCCACAGAAGTTGGGGGGAATCAAGTGACTGATCAGAGTGGTAGTGCAAGAATCTCTCTGCTGGTGCTAAGGCAGCATTCTTTTGCTTTGCCCTGCTTGGATCTAGGTCACAGTCCTGGGTGGTGGTCCTGGTGTGAGGAGGAGCACTGGTGTGGCAGAACTTGTGGTAGCTGTGGAGAGGGAGTCCTTTGTTGCAACAATCTGGCTAGCAGCTGCTGTGGGGGTGTAAAACCAACAACAACCAGGTCACAGAATGCGGCAAGTCCAGGTTCTCTTGATCTGCTATACTAAGGAAAGCAACATTAAGGGGTTAACAAGCTTACTTTAATCCAGCATACAAATATCATTCACCTAGTTCAGAGGGAAAAGCCAGCACCCTGAACTTCAGAGCAAATACCAACAAATTACAAGCATCAACAGACAGACCAAATACAATTCATAGTTACCAACGTCTGAGTTCAGCCAGGGAGCTCATGACAATGGCTGGCCCAGAGTCATGCAGCACTCCTGCTGTGGGTCAGGGCTCAGGAAAAGAGAAAGCCAACCTCTGGTTTCATATCTTTTTCAGGGTTAAGGGTGAGTCACACATGCAACTTACCCACGTGACCGAAATTGGTCACAAAAATGCAACTTAAACCCACATGGTCTAAAAGCCTCTGATGTCACAAACATGTCACTCAAATCCCTGTAAACTAGGCTTTTCCTTGAGGCAAGGAGGTCATCAAGGATGCCTAATTTAATTAAGGAAATAAAGGCCAAGCTCTTCAAGGGCGCTTGGTTAAATTAAGTGCTAAGAGCCCATTTTGATTGCCAATACATCCTCTTAGAAGTTCCAAGGCAGAATAGAGTGTTTGAGATCACTCACAGACCAGAGCAAAGGCCAGTAGAGGAGTAAACACTTCTTGGATCATACTACCTCAGAAGAACTGAAAATTTGCAGGTGCCTACAAGTAGCTCAGAAAACAGCAGCACAAAACCCCTGAAGCACTCTACTCTGATAGCAGAGTCATACCTTGACAAAGAGCTCAAAAGTCAAGTAATTGGCTGGGAAAATGAGCAGACAGAATAAAAGGACTCAGACTATAGAATCTTACCTTGGGTGACAAAGAAGATCAAAACGTACAGCCCGAAGAAGACAACAAAGTCGAAGATCCTGTATCCAAGGTCTCCAAGAAAAATATGATTTGGTCACAGACCATGGAAGAGTTAAAAAAAGGATTTTGAAAATCAAGTAAGAGAAGTAGAGGAAAAATTGGGAAAAGAAATGAAAGTGATGCAAGAAAATCATGAAAAATGAGTCAACAGTTTGCTAAAGGAGACCCAAAAAATACAGAAGAAAATAAGACCTTAAAAATAGACTAACCCAGGCTTGCTGCATGATTGCTTGCTCCTTCCCTGAGCCAAGACTCTGATCTGCTGGCAAGTCCTACCCAGCTGAGGATTATGACAATGAGGATGTATATGATTCCTACACCTACCCAGGTGACTATGACATCCACACAGGAGACGCAAAGCATGACCTGGCAAATGAATGCCAGTATGGACAACAGACCTACCAAGTGATTCTAGAAGTGATCAAGAACTTTATTTGATATTTCCATAAAACCGTGTCCAACCTTATCAACCAGAAAGTCTATGAGCTTCAGGCAAGCCAGGTATCCAGTGATGTCATTGACCAGAAAGTCTATGAGATCCAGGACATCTATGAGAATAGCTGGACCAAGCTGACTGAAAAGTTCTTCAAGAATACACCCTGGCCGGAAGCAGTGGCTATCGTCCCACAAGTGGGCAATGATGTTGCTTTCCTGATCCTGTATAAGGAGCTTTATTACAGACACATCTACGCCAAAGTCAGTGGTGTGCCTTCCTTGGAGTAGAGGTTCAAATGCTACTACAATCACTGCAACCTCTTCAACTACATCCTCAATGCTTATGGCCCTGCCCCCCTCAAGCTATCCAACCAGTGGTTGTGGGATATCATCAATAAATTCATCTATCAGTATCAGTCATTCAGCCAATACTGATGCAAGATAGCAAAGAACTCATAAGAGGAGATTGACCTGCTTCATTACAACACCAAGATCTGGAATGTCCACAGTGTCCTGAACATGCTCCACTCCCTGGTAGACAAATCCAATGTCAACCAACAGCTAGAGGTCTACATGAGCAGAGATGACCCTGAGAGTGGGGCTGGTGAATATGGCCAGCTGCTTCAGCCTGGTGGGGCTGCTATGGCTGTACTCCCTCTTGGGGATTACTACCAGGCCATCAAGGAGCTGAAGAACATCAAGCTCAAAAAGAAGAGCAGATGTTCCTGGGTGCCCAAGTGCCAGGTCACCACATATTACTATGTGGGTTTTGCCTATTTGATGATGAGCCAATACCGGGATGCCATCCATGTCTTTGCCAACATCCTGCTCTACATCCAAAGGACCAAGAGCATGTTCCAGAGGATGGCATACAAGTATGAGATGATCAAAAAAGCAGAATGAGAAGATGCACACCTAGTTGACCATTGCCTTCACCTTGTATCCCATGGTCATCGACAAGAGCATCCACCTGTAGATGCAAGAGAAGTACGGCAACAAGATGCTGCACATGCAGAAGGGTGAACCACCATTGTACAAGGAGCTCTAAGGCTACTCTTGCCCCATGTTCCTGTCCCCCATTTTGCCCAACTATGATAACATGAACCCCAACTACCACAAGGAGCCTTTTCTGCAGCAGCTGAAGGCGTTTGCAGATGAGGGGCAGAAGCAAGCCCAGCTCTCCACCATCTGCAGCTTCCTACAGCCCTACACCACCATGCCCGTGGCCAAGCTGGCTGGCTTCCTGGACCTCACTGAGTGGGAACTCCACATCCAGCTGCTGGTCTTCAAGCACAACATGAAGAACCTGTTTTGGATGAGTGGCATCTCAGCTCTGGAGTGTGAGTTCCAATAGGCCTCTGAGGTGGACCTCTACATCGACAAGGACATGATCCACATAGCCAATACCAAGTTGGCCCGCCGCTATTGAGACTTCTTCATCCCACTGATGCATAAATTTGAGGAGCTCAATCAAACCCTAAAGAAGATGGGCCAGACACCCTGAATGTGCACCGTCTCTCACCACATTTATCTAGAATTCCTGTGGATGCTCACATCTAGGTGGCAGAACTTGTTTTCTGTCTTGTACTGTCGAGACCAGCAGGCCTTCCTTGCTGGGGCTGAACATTTAAATAAATCCCAGGAAGAGGAAAAAGATAGACTAACCCAAATGATAAAAGATGTGCAAAAAGCCAATGAGGAGAAGAATACCTTAAAAAAGAGAATTGGCCAAATGGAAAAGGAGGTCCAAGAGCTCACCGAAGAAGATAATTCCTTAAAAGTTAGAATGGAACAAATGGAAACTAATGACTTTGTGAGAAATCAAGAAATTTTAAAACAGAATCAAAAGAATGAAAATATAGAAGACAATGTGAAATATCTCATTGGAAAAACCACTGACCCGGCAAATAGATCCAGGAGAGATAGCTACCTGAAAGTCATGATCAAAGTGAAACTCCAAGTTGAAAACACCTGTCATAGTCAAAATTCAGAGTTTCCAGATATAAGAAAAAAAATACCTGTTGTATACTGAAGAAAGGACATTAAATACCAAGTAAGGGTAATAAGGATCACACAAAACCATACTGCAATCGCCCTAAAGAAAAGGAAATTCTGGAATACACTGTATTTAAAGGCAAAAGAAAAAAGGCTTTCAACCAACAATAAGTTATGCTGAACAACTAAATATAATCCTATAGAAAAAAAAGATGCTTAACTGAATAAAACATTTTCAAGCATTATTGGTGAAAAGACCAACACTGAGTAGAATCTTGAAAGTCTTAACTGAGAGACAGGAGAAATTTATACAAGTAAATTTATTTGAGTACCTGGAAGGGCTAAACAATGATATAATGCTTACTTTATAAAAGAAGGAGAAGAGACAAGTGTCCTTTCAGATTTCCAATGTTTTAAAAAGTCATAGGAGTAAAGAAAGACTAGAAATCTAGGAAGGCCAGCATGTGCTTTTGCTTTCTTTTCTTGGTCTCAAGAGAGAAAGGAGAAGGGATGAAAAAGGAAAAATACTGGGGAAGAAATTAGAAGGGAAAGAGAGGCATTTTCTTTCTCTTAATTGATTTGTGCTGGGATTTCAGTTTCTGAGGGAGAGGTTATAGGAGGAGGTGTAGGAAAAGAGAGGAAGATTTGAGCCAAAAAAGAAGAAGGAAAGTATGGAAAGAAGAATGGAAGAAGGAAAGATTTGGAGGAGTTTGGGCGAATGGCGTAATGATCTGAGAAGGAGAATTTTATAGAAATTTGGAAGAAATTGAAGAAAATGTGGGGTTCAATCTTTAGGCCCCAGTACCGGTCTAGATTTTACTCTTCATGAAGGTGAAGTATGATCAGGGACAATTAAAGAGAGAATATAAAATTTATAGGGGTAACTAGGTGGCACGGTGGATAGAGCACTGGGCTTGGAATCAGGAAGACTCCTCTTCATGAGTTCAAATCTGGCCTGATACTAAGTCATTTAAACCTGTTTGCCTCAGCTTCTCATCTCCAAAAACTTAGTTGGAGAAGGAAATGGCAAACCACTCCAGTATCTTTGCCATGAAAACCCCAAGATGCTGTCATGATGAGTCAGACACGACTGAAATGATCAAACAACAGCAAATTTGATCAGCCATGGCACAGTGAAGAAAGAGAATTCCTCAGAACCAGAAAGACTTGAGCTCAAGTTCTGTCTGTAACACTGTGTGTGTGTGTGTGTGTGTGTGTGTGTGTGCGTGTGTGTGTATGTGTGTTCCTGTGCAAATCATTTAGCTCCTCAAGTGCTCTAGGAAACTATCCAACGTATCAGCTAAAACTAATATCTATGAGTTCTAAGAAACCATCAAGTCCAAGAGCATTTTAGCAAACGCAAATAAACAAAATAGGATGGGGGTGGGGGCATGGATGTTATAGATATCCTTGGGAGACCTATGAGAGAGTAGAAGTACTGTAGGTTCTCTAGGGAGAAAGCTCTTGCAGTTCTTGTGGATGAATGACTTCAGCCCCTTCTGCATTTGGCCTATTTCTCCTCAGTTGTGAAGAGGTACATGTTAAATTAGGATGAATGGGGTTCTTTTGTGGTCTCTGAGTTTGAGCTGCAAATAGTAATAGTTTCGTAACACATCATTCAACCTTTCCCAGAGGTTAAAAGTTATGCACTGTAAGACTTTAGCGCATTTGTCTACAGTATGAAAGATTTCAAGTGGAAAAGATCAGTTGACCTGTTTCTCTGAAGCTAGTGGGGGAAAAATAGTGTTGTGCATCCACCAAAGAATCTGAACCTGGTGACATAATATAAGCATTTGATTCCTAATGGAAACATCTTAGGCAGTATTTCACTCCTCCCAGTCACCACTTCCCTGCAATATATTTGGGTCCTTGTACTCTTACATTACTTATTTCCTGAAAATCTTTAGAGGCTTGGGCTACATGGTTATAAAAAATTATTGTAATGCATTCTTTGTGCATATTAAATAAGCTCCCCAGACTGATAAAAGGTTGAAAAGCTATTATTCTTTATTCTTCAGTTTACTACAGCCCTAAAGTAATAGCCTTCTATTAAAGTTTATTGATTGCCTCCACTGTTAACTAGCAATTTGGTATATAAAAATAAAACAGAGAAATATGTTGTTTTCTTCCTTGTTTCTATTCATGGTGTTCTTCCCTAGCTAGTCTTAGATTCAAAGAAATGCATGCTGAGATACTTTTAGGAACCGATGATTTTACCAAAGTGACTGGGTTTTGATAAAGTTCTATGAATTCTTTTTTTCATTTTAAAGAAAATATGACTAAAGAATCTTAAAAATGTATATTACACACAGACACACTGATGCAGTAACACACATGCATCCACAAAAAAGCAGAGAGGCACAGATATAGGCAGTGAGATGGAAGTATAAGGAAAAGAGAAGCTAAAAAACAAACAAAAACCACAGAGGTAAAGCAATACATAGGTGCAAACACAGAGATTAAGAAATAGACACACAAAGAGAAGCACACAGATCATGGAGTCATGTATTTAGAGCTGGAAGACACCTCAGAGACAATCTAGACCAACACCCCCTCATTTTATAGATGAGTAAATTGAGACCCAAAGAGGTTAAGGGCCTTGTTTAAAATCACACAGGTAGTAAATGATATAGACAATATTTGAATACAGGTTCCCTAACTCTGAAGGTAGCACTATACATGCAACCTACATTGAGAAATGCAGAAACAAAGATGCATAGGCTCAGATACACAAATACAAAGAAATAGACACAGATGCTCATACAAACACAAGTACATTTGGAACACATATAATGGGCTCACCTTTCCAATCCATACTCATTTTAGCAGGTCAGTGACCTAGAGCCCAGCTTCTAATCACGTAAGGGTTCTAGGAATAGTTAGGATTTGGCATGCCTTTCTTCTAATTCCATCCTTCATGAGCCCTCATCTAGTGCATTTCTCAATGCCAACTGACCAGTAATCTGTTCAGTATTAAATAACTGTGATTAGCTTCAGCATATAATTTTGATCAACTGATATCTCTTTAGTAAGTAATTAATATCGATTAACTTTTCAAAGGGATATATTGATAAAGTATTTCAGAAATAGAAGTAGAAACTCATGATTCAGAACCAGGACACACTCCTGCCTCCCCAATCACCCCCCCACTTCATTCCTTGGAGAAGTGGGCTAAAATGTAAAGTGCCTACTACAAATATTCTGCTTACCAAGTTCATTTTCCAAATTCAGCATTGTCCATGGATAAGTCAATACCTTGCTTGTAGGAGTCTCAACTGCTTGAGTGATTTGCTGCAGAGCTAGGTCATACAGGATCTCTCCTTGTGGCCACCTTTCTCTCTTGATTTAGCGCTCATGGCTACAGAAGTTTCTGCCTTGATTCTGGACCACAATCGTGGGACCACTTGTGGCTCAAGTGACCTTTTGAAGGTCATAGGGTCATGACCTTATCTGTTTCACCTCTGACACACATTCACCCAAGATGAGAAAAGAGCAAATACAAAGAAACGAATAAATAGAGGCATCATGAGTGCACAACCATGTGTTGGCCACAGTGGGAAACAGAGTCTGAGAATCTTCTCCCACTCAGGGTGCCACTCAGGCCCCCCCAAAGTTTTTCCTCCTTATAATCCCCAGGGGGAAAGAGAATTTCCATCTGTTCAAGTAATTTCTATGCATAGTCAGTTCTGGATCAGCAACCAATTAAAAGGCTTTTCATCAACATATAATAACATGACAGGAAACAGTCATTACCTGTTCATGATCTGAGTTGGAAAGCAAGGCTCTCCATTTACACAATCTTGGAAATAGATCCAATAAGCCTCTGAGACATAGATGGCCAATAGGCAAAGAACACTACTTATAATTAAAAGACAAATGAGTCTATTGGCCAGTCTCCCATTTCATACACACAGGCAGACAATCACTATCCCCAAATAATCAAATTGTAAAGTCTGCACAACTAGTTTTTGCTTTGCTCAAAAAAGTGACTTTAGGTATGTAATAGGAGGGCAGAGTTTATAATCTCAAAGAGGATCATAAACATGTCTGAAAGGTTCGGAACCGCCGGATATAAGAAACTCTCAAAGTAGAAGGCAGAAGAATCAAAACATATATTTAGGCTCCACAGTAACCAACCCATGAACCAGCAACCCCATTTTGATATATTGATCAAAAGCTTCCAGGCCCAATAAGTACGCCTTGAAAGAGTAACCAGGAGGCTACAGAGAAGCATGATTGCGTAAAGCAAAATCATGCTTCCCCCTCTATGGTAAAAAGATTACCCACTGGCCTGAAGTCTTTGTTCAGCTTCCTCCCGCAGGTCAGCTCTGCTACTGGCAGCTCCTGCTTCAGCTGTGGCTGTGGCTGTGGCTGTGGCTGTAGCTGTAGCTGTAGCTGTAGCAGCCTCTGGCTCCAACGGGAGCTGCTTTTAACCATCCAGCTTCTGCGGGGGCGGGGGGGGGGGGTGTAAGGTACGCCAGGGAAAGCACAGGTTCTTTCAATCTGCTTAAGCAAGGTGAAGGGGTTGACCGGGAAAGCACAGGTTCTTTCCATCAGCTTAAGCAAGGGAAGCAAGGTGAAGGGGCCGACAAGCTTACTCCAGTCCAACATACAAACAGCATTCAGTTCAGGGGAAAAAGCCAAACTAGTCAAGGCCACTTGTTGACTAAGTGCTAAGGAGCCCATTTTTGGTTGCCAATACAAGGTATTTGATTATTTGCCTGAAAATGAGCAGAGTTCTTATTTTTTCAAAATGACAATTCAGTTTTGGCTTACACCAATTGCACAAGTATATTTTTGTCTCTCTGCTTTTTCCCCTCCTTTTCCCTTTTTCTGCTTTTAACAAACAACAGCCAAAAGTTGATTTTTGTTTTTGTTGTGTTTACTTCCAGTTTCTGGACTTTAATAAGAAATGATGATCTCAGTGTTGAAATATCTGGGTGTTTTGGAAGTGGGAAGAAAGTGCTTCATTTGTATCTTTGTGTGAAATACTGGTGAAATAGTGTGTAGAAGTTAGGCTCAAGTAGGTCTTTGGGAAAAATAGAATCGTACATTAAGCTGCATTTTATAACCACCAAACTGTATACATAAAGACAAGCTTCAGTATGGAAAGAATAGTAGGTGAGATACCCAGAATTTCAAATGAGACAAAATCCAAGGAACCTATAGTAAAACCCAGGTTCTCAAATACTTCAAGAGAAATGCATGGTTTAGGCAAAAAGACAAACCAGAGATCTCAACACAAAGAGAAAAATCACTGAGAGTTAACTTGATAGATATTACTTATTCAACTTTGGCAGCTAGGTGGCACAGTAGATAGAGTGACCTCACCCAGAGTCAAGAAGACCCAAATTCAACTCCAGCCTCGCATATTTCCTAGCTTTGTGACTCTGTACAAATCACTTAACCTCTATTTACCTTTTTTCTTCATCTGTAAAATGGATATGATAATAACTTCTACTTCTCAAGATTATTGTGAGGTTAAAATGAGATAATAATAGTAAAGCACAGCACCTGGAAAATATAAGTGCTGTATAAATGTTAGCTTTTAGTATTATTTTTATTATTAAAAAGGATAGGTAAAGGACATGGGGTGTAGCAGCATGTCATAGTAGATGGAGTTCAGGCCTTCAAACCAAAAAGAAACTTCTGAATCATAAAGGCTGTCTGACCCAGGCAAGTTACTTAATCACTCAATGCCCTTGACAGCTATCTAAAATACTGAGTAGCAGAGGAGGTACAAACCTGTATATACTGCTACTAGGTGGCACAGTGAACAGGGTACCTGGCCTGGAGTCAGGAAAACTCCTTTTCATGAGTTCAAATCTGGCCTCAGACACCTAGTTAGCTATGCGATGCTGGGCAGCAAGTTGCTTAACCCTGTTTGCCTCATTTTCCTCATATGTAAAATGAACTAGAGAGGAAAATGGCAAACCATTTCAGTATCTTTGCCAAGAAAACTCCAAATGGAGTCACAAAGAGTCACACACCGCTAAAAACAAGTAAACAATGAAACCAAGCAGTACTGGAAGAGAGGGTTTCCTAAACAATGAAATCACAGGTTCATTTTGTATCTCCACCCTATATTCATTTGTGAACATCAAGAAACTAAAAAGATAAACAGGGATAGTGCTTGGCTGCATACCAATAAAGTGGTTTTTCTTTCAGGTTCTTCACACATAAGATGACCCAGGAGAAGAGAAGCCATGAATATACTAAGAAGGACCATAAACACAAGAAAGCCACAAATGTCAGAGACATCACCATGATGAGCATCTTAGACACTTGTGGTACCTAAGCTTTATATGAAACTATATTACTATGTGAACTACACAATCCATAAGAAGGTGGTGAGGAAGCAATCTCATGTAATATTATTGCTATCAAAGATCTTCCCCACCCATTCAATAGGCCTCAGGTGGGCCTAGGTGGGAAGGCTTGATTATATCTTTGTTTGTAAGTAGGCCTAAGGTCCCTACTTACTAGATGCTAAGCCGCTATGGGCATGAAGCCCTCAGGACCCTAAGGGAAGTTGCTCAGGCCAGAGCCAATGGAACGTGTACTGAGTTCTAGTCAATCATGAATTCAGCCAATCAGAGACCTGAGTTCTAGCCAATCAGCTGCCAGCTAGGACTGTATGAAAGGAGAGCCCAGAATTGAAGAGGAACAGAATGGAAGAGCAGAAGAGAATTGAAGGGAAGCAGAATTGAAGGGGAGCAGAACTGAGAGCAGAACTAAGAACAGCAGAACTGAGAGCAGCAAGACTGAGAGCAGCAGGACTGAGAGCAGTAAAACTGAGAGGAAGACGTTGAGGCAGCAGACATCAAGAGGGTGCTGAAGAGTAGACGCTGAGAAAAGCAGCATCGACAGAGCTGCAAAAGAGAGTGCTGAGTGGAGAATTAGGATTCGTGAGTGATTGTTTACAGGAAGTCCCTAGCAGGGGAGAAGGTTACAGGATGACTTGGTTCCTTGCTATAATACTGTTATAATTTCCTTGTTACTACATTGTGGTGGGCTTACTGGTTTTGGAATATAATTGCTACCATATAGAATTGGGGTTATTGGTTCTCAAAAGCTTGTGGAAATGAATGTTAAAAACTAAAAATTAATTAATAAAGAAAAATATTCAATATTTATTTATTATAACATTCTTTTAAAATTGTCTCCACCTGTTTTGTCAGTGACAAGGCAAGCAATAATATATCAATTATACCTGTGAAATAATAAGAAAAAAACATATTTCCATATTAGCTATACCATGGAAAAATTGAGAAAAATAAATTTAGAAAGTAATACTTCAGTTTGCACTCAGAGTTCATTAGATCTTATCTGAAAGTGGAGAATATTTTTCATCATGAGTCCTTTTGATTTTTCTTAAATCATTGTATGGATCAGAGTAGCTAAATCTTTCATAGTTGATAATCATTACAGTACTGTTCTTACTATATGCAAGGATCTCCCACTTCTGTCCACTTTGTTTTTGATCAATTCATATAGGTCACAATTTTTTTTTTCTGAAACCATCTCCTGAGTATTCCATCACAATCATATGCCAAACTTGTTCAGCCATTCCCCAACTGACGGAGATCTTCCAATTTCTAATTCTTTTCCACCACAAAAAGAGCTGATACACACACACACACACACACACACACACACACACACACACACATACACATATGAATATATGTATTTGCATATATATATACATATGTATACAGACATATGTATATATACATATATATGTGTATGTATAGAGAGATTCGTTAGTGATGTTGGATCAAAGGGTATGCAGAGTTTTATAATCCTTTAGGCATAGCTCTAAATTGTCCTCTACAGTGGCTGAACAAGTTAACACAACCCCCCACCAACATTTCATTAGTCTTCCACTTTTCCTTCATCCCTCTAGCATTCATTTGTGATAGACATAATAACATACTTCAGAGTTGTTTTAATTTGCATTTTTCCCAATTAATAATGATTTACAGAATTTTTTTATATTTCTATAGATAGCTTTGTTTTCTCCCTCTGAAAACAACCTGTTCATATCATTTGACAATTTATCATTTGGGGAATGGTTCTTGTTTTGCTAAATTTGAGTCAGTTATCTAAATATTTTAGCAAAGAGGCCTTTATAGAGAAACTTGCTGTAATTTTTTTGATATGACATCATTCTCTATGGTACCTTCTATCAAAATATAATTTCCCAAATAATCTCCTTTAATTAGGTTTATTTTTGTTTTTGCTCTGCTTGATATCATGAGTGCTATGCCTTACCTTTTTATTTTCAATTCAGCTGAAGCATAATAGATTCTGCTCCATCTCCCTATTTAAACTCTGTGTGTGTGCCTTTTTGTTTCAGGTATGTAAATAAATTGTTATTTACAATTGAAGATATGAATAAGCTCATCCCATTTATATTCACAATTAGGATTATTAATGGTGAAGTTCCCTCTACCCTGTTTACTTCTGTTTGTCCTCTCACTTTTTTTAACCTACTCCTTGTCAAAAGTCTGTTTCTTTTTCCTGACAATTGCCTCCAATAATCTACCCTTCCTTTTTTCATTGTCCACATTTCTCTTATCCCATTTCCCTCCTATTTCTATGTTGGGGGAGATAAATTTCTATACCCAACTGAAAACAGCTGTAATATTCCTGATAGTTTCCATTTTGGGATTTCTTTCAGCAGCTGATTGGTGGATTCAGTCAGTTTCTATTTCTATCCAGTTCTAGGATATCAAAGCAGTTTTGCTTGGTAATTTTTTTTAAATTTTATTTATTTAATATTTTTAGTTTTCAGAATTGATTCTCAGAAGAGTTTGAATTACAAATTTTCTCCCCATTTCTACCCTTCCCCCAACTCCAAGATGGCATATATTCTGATTGCCCCATTCCCCAGTCAGACCTACCTCCAGTCACCCCACTGCCCACTCCCATCTTCTTTTCCCTTACTTTCTTGTAGAGCAAGATAGATTTCTATGCCCCGTTGCCTGTATATCTTATTTCCTGGTTGCATGCAAAAACTTTTTTTTTGAACATCTGCTTTTAAAACTTTGAGTTCCAAATTCTCTCCCCACTTCCCTCCCCACCTACCCTCCCTAACAAGGCAAACAATTCAACATAGGCCACATGTGTATCATTATGCAAAACCCTTCCACAATACTCATGTTGTGAAAGACTAACTATATTTTGCTCCTTCCTATCCTATCCCCCTTTATTGAATTTTCTCCCTTGACCCTGTCCCTTTTTGAAAGTGTTTGCTTTTGATTACCTCTTTCCCCTATCTGCCCTCCCTTCTATCAGCACCCCCTTTTTTATCTCCTTCCTCTTTCTTTCCTGTGGGGCAAGATACCCAACTGAGTCTGTATGTTATTCCCTTCTCAGGTCAAATCTGATAAAAGCAAGATTCACTCATTCCCCCTCACCTGCCCACTCTTCCCTTCCTACAGAACTGCTTTTTCTTGCCACTTTTATGTGAAATAATTTACCCCATTCTGTCTCTCCCTTTCTCTCCCTCTCAATATATTCCTCTCTCATCCTTAATTGGATTTTATTTTTTTAGCTATCATCCCTTCATATTCAACTCACCTTATGCCCTCTGTCTGTGTATGTGTATATATATATATATATATATGTATGTATGTATGTATGTATGTATATTCCCTTCAGCTACCCTAATACTGAGGTCTCATAAATTATACATACCATCTTTCCATGTAGGAATGTAAACAGAACAGTTCAACTTTAGTAAATTCCTTATTATTTCTCTTTCTTGTTTACCTTTTCATGCTTCTCTTGATTCTTGTGTTTGAATGTCAAATTTTCTATTCAGCTCTAGTCTTTTCACTGAGAAAGCTTGAAAGTCCTCTATTTTATTGAAAATCCATATTTTGCCTTGGAACATGATACTCAGTTTTTCTGGGTAGGTGATTCTTGGTTTTAATCCTAGCTCCATTTACCTCCACAATATCATATTCTAAGCCCTTCAATCCCTTTATGTAGAAGCTGCTAGATCTTGTATTATTCTGATTGTGTTTCCACAATACTCAAATTGTTTCTTTCTGGCTGCTTGCAGTATTTTCTCCTTGACCTGGCAGCTCTGGAATTTGCCAACAACGTTCCTAGGATTCTTCTTTTTGAGATCTTTTTCAGGAGGCTATCAGTGGATTCTTTCAATTTCTATTTTACCCTCTGGCTCTAGAATATCAAGGCAGTTCTCCTTGATATTTTCTTGAAAGATGATATCTAGGCTTTTTTTTTTTTTCCTGGCTTTCAGGTAGTCCAATCATTTTTAAATCATCTCTCCTGGATCTATTTTCCAGGTCAGTGGTTTCTCCAATGAGATATTTCACATTGTCTTCCATTTTTTCATTCCTTTGGTTCTGTTTTATAATATCTTGATTTCTCATAAAGTCACTAGCTTCCACTTGCTCCAATCTAATTTTTAAGGTAGTATTTTCTTCAGTGGTCTTTTGGACCTCCTTTTCCATTTGGTTAATTCTGCCTTTCAAAGCATTCTTCTCCTCATTGGTTTTTCAGAGCTCTTTTGCATTTGAGTTAGTCTATTGTTTAAGGTGTTGTTTCCTTCAGTATTTTTGGGGTCTCCTTTAGCAAGTCATTGACTTGTTTTTCATGGTTTTCCCGCATCACTTTCATTTTTCTTCCCAGTTTATCCTCTCATTCTCTAACTTGCTTTTCCAAATCTTGAGCTCTTCCATGGCCTGAGACCAGTTCATGTTTTTCTTGGAGGCTTTTGATGTAGGCTCTTTGACTTTGTTGACGTCTTGTGGCTGTATGTTTTGGTCTTCTTTGTCACCAAAGAAAGATTCCAAAGTCTGAGTCTGAATCTGAGTCCGTTTTTGCTGTGGGGCCATGTTCCCAGCCAACTTACTTGACGCTAGAGTTTTTTGTTGAGATTTGACTGCTTGTAGAGTAGAGAGTACTTTGTCCCAAGCTTAAGGGTCTGTGCTGTTGTTTTCAGAGCTATTTCTACACAGCAAGCTCTGCCACACAAGCATTACTCCTCCCCCAAGAACCGCCAACCCGTACCATGACTCAGATCTGAGCAGGCCCTGCACTCCAGCTCAGATCCACCACTTAATTCCTCCCACCAGGTGGGCCTGGGGCATGAAGCAACTGAAGCTGTAGTTCTGTAGCTGCACCACCTCTGCTGCCCCTGTGGTGGTGGCTGAACCAGGAACTCCTTTCACTCTGTCCCAGGAGTTTTTCCCACTAACCTTCTCTGATTCAAGGCACTAGGGCGTATTCTGCCCCGCTCCCAGTCTGGTTGTTCTGGGCGCAGCTCACGCTGGTCTCTGCTCCCCTCTGCTCCCAAGATGGTGTGATAGACCTTACCCAGTGACCATACAGGCCGTCCTGGGCTGGAGCCCTGCTTCCCTCTGCTATTTCATGGGTTCAGCAGTTTTAGAATTTGTTCAGAGCCATTTTTTATTGGTGTTTGGAGAGTGCTGGGGGAGAGCTTTAGGCACGTCCCTGCCTTCTAGCCCCCAACTTGACTCCATTCCTCCTTGCTAATTTCTTTTTTTAATTAATTAATATTTATTTTTAGTTTACAACATTCAGTTCCTCAAGTTTTTGCGTTTCAAATTTTTTCCCTTCCCTCTCCTCTCTCATCCCCACCCAAGAGGACGTGCAATCTGATATAGGTTCTACATACCCCTTCATACTAAATATATTTTCATGATAGTCAAGTTGTAAAAAGAACTATAACCAATGGAATGAGCCATGAGAAGGAAGAAACAAAACAGAAACAACAAAAAAATGGAGAACAAAGGGTTTGCATCAATCTGTATTCTGACTCTTTAAAACCTTGCATTGCTGAGAAGAGCCAAGTCTATCAAAGTTAGTCATCAGAGATACTGGGTGTCTGTAATTGTATATAATATTTCTGGTCTGCTCCCCTCACACACCATCAGATCATATAAGTCTTTCTAGGTTATTGTGAAGTCCATCTGCTCCTCATTTCTTATTGCATGATAGTATTCCATTACATTCATAAACCACAACTTGTTTAGCCATTCCCCAGCTGATGGGCATCCCCTTGATTTCCAGTTCTTTGCCACCATAAAAATTGCTGCTATAAATATTTTTGAACATGTCGGTCCATTTCCCACTTTTATGATCCTTTTGGGATACAGTCCTAGAAGTGATATTGCCGTGTCAAAGGGTATGCACATTTTTATGGCCCTTTGGGCAAAGTTTCAAATTGTTCTCCAGAATGGCTGGATCAATTCACAACTCCACCAACAATGTAACAATATTCCAATTGTCCACATTCTCTCCAGCATTTATCATTTTCCTGTTTTGTCTTGTTACCCAATCTGACAGGAGAGATGTGGTACCTAACAGTTGTTTCGATTTGCATTTCTCTAATCAATAGTGATTTAGAGCATTTTTTCATGTAACTAGAGAAAGTTTTAATTTCTTCCTCTGAAAACTGCCTGTTCATATCCTTTGACCATTTCTCAATTGGGGAATTACTTGTATTCCTATAAATTTGACCCAGTTCTCTGTATATTTTAGAAATGAGGCCTTTGTCGGAGACACTGGTTGTAAAAATTCTTTCTCAATTTTCTGCTTCCCTCCTAATTTTTGTTGCACTGGCTTTGTTTGTAGTAAAAATTTTCAATTTCATGTAATCAAAATTATCCATTTTGTATTTTGTAATGTTCTCTAACTTGTTTGCTCATGAATTCTCCCCTTCTCCATAAATCTGACAGGCAAACTATTCCTTGCTCTCCCAAAGAAGTTATAGTATCAGCAATTATATCTAAATTGTGAACCCATTTTGACTTTATTTGGGTATATGGTGTAAGATATTGGTCTAAGCCCAGTTTCTGCTGTACTGTTTTCCAGTTTTCCCAGAAGTTTTTGTCAAATAGTGAATTCTTAACCCAGTAGCTGGATTCTTTGGGTTTATCAAAGAGTAGATTGCTATAGTCATTGACTACTGAGTCTTGCATACCTAACCTATTGCACTGATCCACCACACTGTTTCTTAGCCAGTACCACAAACTTCTGATGGCTTCTGCTTTATAATAAGTTTAATATCTGGTATGGCTAGGCCACCTTCTCTAGCTTTTCTTTTCATCAATTCCCTTTATATTCTGGACCTTTTTTTCTTCCACATGAAATTTGTTATTATTTTATCCTGCTCTGTAAAATACTTTTTTGGTAGTTTGATTGTTATGCCACTGAATAAGTAAATTAATTTAGGTAAAATAGTCATTTTTATTATATTGGCTCAGCCTAACCATGAACAACTGATGTTTTTCCATTTATTTAGATCTGACTTTCTTTGTGTGAAAAGTGTTTTGTAATTGTGTTCATATTGGTCCTGGGTTTCTCTTTGCAGGTAGACTCCCAAATATTTTATAGTGTCTACAGTAATTTTAAATGGAATTTCTCTTTCTATCTCTTGTTATTGGACTTTGTTAGTAATATATATGAATGCCAAGGATTTATGTGGGTTTACTTTATATCCTGCAACTTTGCTAAAGATATTCATTATTTCAAGTAGTATTTTACTGGATTCTGTAGGATTCTCTAAGTAAATCATCATGTCATCTGCAAAGAATGATAACTTAGTTTCTTCTTTGCCTATTCTAATTCCTTTAATTTCTTTTTCTTTCCTATTGCTAAAGCTAACATTTCTAGTTCCAAATTGAATAATAGGGGTGATAATGGACAGGCTCGTTTGACCCCTGATTTTAATGGAAATGCATCTAGCTTATCCCCCTTACATTAATGCTTGCTGATGGTTTTATGTAGATGCTACTTATGATTTTAAGGAAGACTTTGTTTATTCCTATGCTTTCTTGTGTTTTTAATAGGAATAAGTGTAGTATTTTGTCAAAGGCTTTTTCTGCATCTATTGAGATAATCATATGATTTCTTCTACTTTTGTTGTTAATATGACCAATTATGCTGATAGTTTCCTAATATTGAAGCAGCCTTACATTCCTGGAATGAATCCTACCTGGTCATAGTGTATTATTCTCATAAGTTGCTGTAAACTTCTTGTTAATATTTTCTTTAAAATTTTTGCGTCAATATTCATTAGGGAAATTGGTCTATAATTTTCTTTCTCTATTTTGACTTTTCCTGGTTTAGGTATCAGTACCGTATTTGTATCATAAAAAGAATTTGGTAGGACTCCTTCTTCACCTATTTTCCCAAATAGTATATAAATTATTGGAATTAATTGTTCTTTAAATGTTTGATAGAATTCACTTGTAAATCCATCTGGCCCTGGAAATTTTTTCCTAGGAAGTTCATGGATGGCCTGTTCAATCTCTTTTCTGAAATGAGATTATTTTACTTTCTTTTCTGTTAATCTAAGCAACTAATATTTTTGTAACCATTCATCCATTTCCCAAAGATTGTCAAATTTCTGGGCATAAATTGGGCAAAATAATTCCTAGTTATTGTTTTAATTCCCTCTTCATGGGAGGTGAATTCAGCCTTTTTCATTTTTTATACTGGTAATTTGTTTTTCTTCTTTCTTTTTTTAAAATCAAATTGACCAAAGGTTATCAATTTTATTGTTTTTTTCATAAAAGCAGCTCTTAGTTTTATTTATTAGTTCAATAGTTTTCTTGATTTCAATTTTATGAATCTCTCCTTTGGTTTCCACTATTTCTAATTTTGTATGTAATTGAGCATTTTCAATTTGTTTTTTTTTCTAGCTTTTTCAGTTGCCTGCCCAATTCATTGATCTCCTTTTTCTCTATTTTATTCATGTAAACATTCACAGATATAAAACTTTCCCTAAGAACTGCTTTTGCAGCATCCCATAAATATTTGCATGTTGTCTCATTATTTTCATTCTCTTGAATGAAGTCATTCATTGTTTCTATGATTTGTTCTTTGACCTACTCATTTTGGGGATTAGATTCTTTAGTTTCCAATTAATTCTTAGTCTATCTTTCCATGGTCCTTTATAACAAATAAGTTTTGTTGCATCATGATTTGAAAAAGATGCATTGACTATTTTTGCCTCTCTGCACTGGACTGTGAGGTTTTTAAGCCCTAGTATGTGGTCAATTTTTGTGTATGTGCCATGTACCACTGAGAAAAAAGTATATTCCTTTCTATCTCCATTCAATTTTCTCTAGAGGTCTATAGTATATACCTTTCCTAAAGTTCTCTTCACCTCCTTAACTTCTTTCTTGCTTATTTTGAGGTTATATTCATCACATTCAGAGAGGGGGAAGTTAAGGTCCCCAGCAGTATAGCTTTGCTGTCAATTTTTTTTCCTGTAACTCACTTAACTTCTCTAAGAATTTGGATGCTGTACCACTTGGTGTATATACGTTAAGTAATGATGTTACTCCATTGTCTATCGTGCCTTTTAGCAGGATATAATTTCCTTCTTTATATTTTAGTTAGATTTATCTTTTCTTTTGCTTTGTCTTAGATTAGGATTGCTACCACTGCTTTTTTTTACCTTAATTGAAGCATAATATATTCTACTCTAGCCTTTTAGCTTTTCCCTGTGTGCATCCCCTTGTTTCAAATACATTTATTTTAAACAACATATTGTAAGATTATGGTTTTTAATTGACTCTGCTCTCTGCTTCTATTTTATGGGAGAGTTCATCCCATTCACATTCACTGTTGTGATGAGTATCTGAGTCTTTCTCTCCATACTTTTTGTTCCCTGTTTATGTTTTTATTTCTCCCTTCTCCCTTCCCTCCTCAAAAGAGTTTTGCTTTTGACCACCCCCTCCCTCAATTTCCCTTCCTATCATCCCCCCTCCCTTATTTTACCCTTTCCCCTTACTACTTCTTCCCTCCCTTCTATCCACCACCCCACTTTGCTTTCCCCTTTCTCCTCCTACTGCCTGTAGGACAAGTTAGATTTTTATGCTTAACAGAGCATGTCATTCCCTCTTTGAATCAAATGCAATGAGTAAAGCTGAAACAATGTCCATCTCTCTCCTTTGTTTACGTCTACTATAATATGTTTTTGTGCCTTTTCATGTGATGCAATTTACCCTTTTCTGATTCCTCATTTCCTCTTCTCACATTATAATCCCTTTGCCCCCTTAGTTAGATTTTTTTTACCATTACATCAGTTATTTTATACCCACACCTTCTATCCACTTACATCCTTTTCAAATGTCACAAGAAATATACAATTTTCTAGATTAACCAGTATCATCCTCCCATATGGGAATGTAAACAGTCTGGCCTCATTGAATAACAAGGTATTTTTCCTTTTTTTCCTGTTTGCCATATTATGCCTCTCTTGAGCCCTGTATGTGAAGATGAAATTTTCCATTGATCTCTCATCTTTCATCAGGAAGGTTTGGAAATCCCTTATTTCATTGAATGTCCATCTCCTTGTCTGAAAGATTATGCTCAATTTTGCTGGGTAGTTGATCCTTGCTTGTAGCCCAAGCTCCTTTGCTTTATAGAATATCATATTCCAATTCCTACAATCATTTAATGTAGAAACTGCAAGATCCTGTGTGACCCTGACTGTAGTTCTTTGATATTTGAATTGTTTTGGGGTTTTCTGGCTGCTTGTAGTATTTTATCCTTGACCTGATATTTCTGGAATTTGGCTACAATTTTCCTTGTTGTCTTCAATTTGGCCAATTCCCATGGCTGTACAGAGGCATACCTGGGGTCCTGGTTTTGTTGCTTGCCAGCTCTACCTCCCTGCAGCTCAGGATCTCCTGCTGGTCTGCTGTGCTGGGGCTTGCTGGAAGGGCTCTGGTCCTGCCCTGGACCCCTTTAGCCACTGCAGGAGAGACCCTTCCCATCCATATCCCTATCCTACATACCTAAAAGACTGCTGTACTCCTAGGATCCACTATTCCAGGATTTTTCCTGGGGCAATATTCTCTAGGTTTTTCAAAGTTTAATAAGGGGGGAATGAGAGCACTTACTTTACTGTGCCATCATGGATCCCAGAAGTTAAAGTATGTGACTTTCTGTGGGCTCTTATCCCCAGGAGTAGCTGCTGCTCCTATCTCAGGCCCTGTGCTTTTGTCTCACCCAGTTCCAAGAGCCCCCCATCCTGTGCTGAGAGGTTTGGGTATTGCTACTGCTACTACTGGTGATTGAGTTTGCCAAGGCTGGGCCTTCTTCCATTCTCCTATGACTGAGTCTGTGCTTGTGTAGCCTGCACACTCTGTGATATCCCAGCCTGGCCCAACAGATCATTCTCATAAATCTTCCCAGCCTGTCCTGGGTTGGAAATCCATCACATTCTATCTCTCAGTGGATTCTGCCTCCTCAAAATTTGTTCAAATTCACTTCTTAGAAGAACCTAATGGAATTTATGAGAGAGCTCTGGTGAGTCACTGCTTTCACTCTGCCATCTTGGCTCCATCCCCCTTGATAATTTCTTGAAATATGATGTCTAGGCTTTCTTTTTGAGCAAGGCTTCCAAGTGGTCAACTAATTCTTAAATTATCTCTCCTACATCTATTTTCCAGGTCAGGTTTTTTTTTTCAGTAAGGTAATTCACAATTTCTCCTACTTTTTACTTCTTTTCACTTTGTTTTTATTGTTTCTTGATTTCTCATAGAGTCATTATCTTCCAGTTGCCAACTCTAATTTTTAAGGAATTTTTTTCTTCAATTGCCTTTTGTACATTTTAGTCCATTTAGCCAATTCTACTTTTTGAGGAGCTGTTTTCTTCAGTGAATTTTTGCGCCTCCTTTGCCGTTAGACCAATTCTATCTTTTAAGATGATATTTTCTTCATTATTTTTGTGGCTCTTTTAATACAGTGTTAATTCTCTTCTCATAATTTTCTTTCATCACTGTAATTTCTTTCCTAATTTTTTTACTCTACCATTAACCTCTTCATTTAACTCTTCTAGAACTCTTTTTAACCTTGGGTCTCATTGGCAATTTTCTTTGAGGCTTTTCTTGTGCAGTTTTCATTTTGTTTTTTTCTTCTGAGTTTTGTTTTAGTCTTTTAGTTTTAGTCTTTCCTGCCGCTGTCGCTGCTTTTTATTGTAAAGTTCTTTTTGTTTATTTTGTTTATTTGGAGGTTTTTAGGTCATTTTTCCATCCTATTTCTTTACTTTGAACTTTATGTTAAAGTTTGGCTCTGCTCACCTAACATTGGAGAATTACTGTGTTGAGCTTGAGGTATTTCTGTGCTTCTGTTTTCAGAGCAAGTTCAGGGGGTCTGCAAATTTTCATTTCCAAGGTGGTATGATCCAAGGGAAGGTGAGGTTACTGTTCTGGCTTTTAACCGGGGAGAGCCCCTGCTGCCCATGCCACCACAAAAGTTAGCACTCCTCTTGGCCCTGCAACTGTGACCAGGTTCCCTGCTCTCCTGAAATACTAAGTACTAGAGCTCTTCTTCTTTGGAACTGAGACTAGGGTCCCTGTTCTCTTTTGAATGACCACAAGCTCTCTTTGCTGCCCTAGACCTGTGAACCACAATTTCTTATGAGCAATAGATTCCCAAGTCAGCTCTATGTGCACCCAGTGCCATTAAATGGTCTCCTGTAATCTCTTTATGATCAATTGTCTGACTCTCTTATAGTCTTTGGCTGATAGCCCTTGAAGTTCCTGCTCCTACTGCCACTATTATGGCTGCTTCTAAGGTCTGAGGTATAGTCTTCTGGCTGGCCACCATTATGATGACACAAGCCTCTCCTGCCAGCCTCCTAAGTTGTCTGGAGCTAGAAAAAGTCTCACTTTGACCTTTTGTTGCTTCTACCACTACAAAACAATATTTGAAGCATTATTTTAAATTTGTTTTGGGGTGAGGAGTGTTGGGAGAGTTTGTCTGTTTTACTGCCTCTTATCCATCATCTTGGCTCTGCTTCATACAGTGATATTCTAATATATTGATATGTCTTGATTTATTCAGCCATTTCCCAACAGATGAGCTTCCACTTTGTTCCTAGTTCTTTACCACCAAAAAGTAGTAGTATAAATATTCTTGTACATATGAATCCTTTCCTTTTATTTTTATAAGAGTCTGGAATAATAAGTGTAGTAGTGGTATCCCTGAGTCAAAATGTATACCTAGTTCAGTGATTTTTCGCATTCGATTTATAATTGCTTTCTAGAATTGTTAGACCACTTCACAGCTCCAACAGTGGTGAATTAGTGTATCTATCCTCCCACAGATGCTTCAAACAATATGATAATAATCAAGTCAGACTTCAGAATAGTTGATTTTTATTTTTCTGATTCATAATGATTTGGAACATTTTTATAATGTTTGAAAACTGTTTATCATACCTTTTCACCATTTATCTAATTTTGAATGTTCTTATTCTTAACAGTTTTCTGTATATCCTGAACATCAGATCTTTATTGGAAAAATTGGCTGCAAAGATTTTTTTCCAATTAATTATTTCCCTTCTAATTTTTTTTTTTTAAGATAGACCAACCATTTTATTTTCATCTGATCGGTTCAGGAATGTTGATGGACAGCTCTTTTACATGGGCTTTGGAGGGGGTCTGGGGGCAGCACCTGCAGGTCTGAATCGGGGCGGGGGCGTCCGATCCTTCCGAGCCTCACGGGAGCGATTCCTCACTACCTTGCTGTGGATCGCGCAGCTCACACAGTAATGTAGTTTCACATACAGTTTGGGCAGCACATAGGAGTCGAAGACGCTGGCCTCGGAGATGTCCCTGACGGCCGCTGCTTCCACGATGTTGCGGATTACAAATTTCTTGATGGCCTTCTCCTTCGGCACGCAGCGGGCGCAGTTAGTGCAACGGATGGGCTGCACGTGGCCGGGGCCCTTCTTGGCGCGCCCGTTGTTCCTCCTCTTCTTGGTCATCTTGGAAGCCAGGAACCGAAAAAGGTTTCCCTTCTAATTTAAACTGATTTTGCTCAGAAATTTTTCTCTTTTGTGTTATCTTTGTTTCTATGTTTTTATCCAAAGTTGTCCATGTCATTTTCTATGACCTTGATTGGTGAACCACTTATCTTCTATCTATAATTATGAAAGCTATCTCTTCTCTGTTCACTATTTTGTTTATGCTACAACCTTTTGTAATTTGGTCTTCTGTCCGTTTGGAGTATATTGTGTTAGATGTGATAGATATTGGTTAAAACCTTATTTCTATCAAAATGTAATTTAATTATTTCCCTTGAGATTCTTGATCTTTTGTCATATGCTTAACAAACAGTTTGAGTTATGGTATGGCTAGACCACTTTCTTTCCCTTTTTTTTCATCAATTCTTTTGCTATTCTCGACCTTTTATTTTTCCAGATGCATTTTATTATTTCTAGCTCTATAAAATAATTTCTGGTAGTTTGATTGGTATGTCACTGAATAAATGAATTAGTTTGGGAAGAATTGTCATTTGTACTACATTGGTTCTGCCTACCCATGAGCAACTGATATTTTTCCATTTGTTTAGATATTATGTATTTGTGTGAAAAGTGTTTTGTTTGTGTTCACATAGTTCTTGAGTTTATCTTCTTAGGTATACTCCAAAGTATTTTACACTTTCTACCATTATTTTAAAGGCAATTTCTCTTTGTATCTCTTGCTACTGGACTTTATTGGCAATATGTAGAAATGTTGATGTTTCATGTAGGTTTATTTTATATACTGCAATTTGGATAAAGTTATTAGTTGTTTCAAATAGTTTTTTTACTTGATTCTTTAGGATTCTCTAAGTATACCATCATATCATCTGCAAAGAGTGATAGTTTGGTTTCCTCATTGCCTTTTCCAGGGGAGGGGAACCTGTAGCCTTGAGGTTATATGTGGTCTTCTAGGTCCTTGCATACAGTCTTTCGACTGGATCCAAGTTTTATAGAACAAATCCTTTTATTAAGGGGATTTCTTCTGTGAAGTTTGAATTCAGTCAAAAGGCCCCACTTGAGGACCTAGAGGGACACATGTGGCCTTGAGGCCACAGGTTCCCCAACTTCGGACTATTCTAATTCCTTCAATTTCTTTTTTCTTGTTTTCTTGTTATATTGTTATAGCATTTCTAGTATAGTATTGAACAATAGTGGTGATAGTGGGCATCTTTCCTTCACCCTTGATCTTATTGGGAAAGCTTCTATTTTATCCCCATTATAGCTAATGCTTATTGATGGTTTTGATAGACATTATTTATCAATTTAAGCAAAGCTCAATTTATTCCTGTTTTCTAGTTTTTTTAAATAAGAATACATGTTATATCAAAAGCTTTTTCTGCATCTATTGAGATAATCATATAATTTCTGTTGGTTCTATTTTTTGTATGGTCAATTACACTGACAGTTTTTCTAATATTGAACCAGCCCTGAATTCCTGGTATAAATCCCACCTTGTTGTAGTTTATGATCTTTGTGATATATTGCTGTAATCTGCTTGCTACTGTTTTATTTAAAATTTTTGCATCATTATTAATTAGGGAAATTGGTATATCGTTTTCTTTCTCTGTTTCTATTCTTCCTAGGTACAGCAACATATATGTGTTGTAAAAGGAATTTGGAAGGGCTCCTTCTTTGCCTGTTTTTTCCAAATAGTTTACATAATATTGGAATTAATTGTTCTTTAAATATTTGGTAGAATTCACTTGTGAATCCATCTGGCCCTGAAGATTTTTTTCTTCGTGAGTTCATATGATTTTTCATTCTATAAACTAACATAGAAATAATGATTCTTTAAAATAAATAATAAATTGATCTGTATATTAATTTAGGTAGTATTGTAATTTTTATTGCAATGATAGGTCCTTGTCATATTTGGATGTATATAGAAGATGATCTTGTATCATCAACTAACATATAAAAATATTACCCTTGCCAGAAATACTTGTGATTTAATAGGTACCAGGGAAATCAAAATTCCTTCAGCTTTAAGGACAAAAGAATTAGCTAGTTACAGTAGAGGTACTCTTCGAGTAGCATTTTAAGAATCTTAATGGGTGCAGAGAAGCAGCCCCAAATTCCTGTTTTCTTTGGGAATATTGCTCTATTTGGGTACCACTAGGCCTCTTCCCCTTACTAGTGGCAGGCAGATATTGAAGTGGCGGGCAGAAATCAAGAATAAGGTTAAGAATTCACTCAATTCTTCCAAGTTTTGCTCTCAGTTTCTTTTTTTTTTCTTTAGATGAATTTCAGGTTTTTTTTCTTTTTTTAATATTTTTTTTTATTTTTAGTTTACCACACATGGTTCTATATAATTTTGAGTTCCAGATTTTCTTCCCTCCCTCCCCCCTCCCTCCCCAAGACAGCATGGAATTTCATATAACTACCATGTATAACTTCTCATTGAATTAATTTATACACTAGTCAAGTTGTGGAGAAGAATTATGACCAATGGAATGAATCATGAGAAAGAAGCCACTGGCTTCAACCACTGGCTGGTTGAAATGTCAGTCATTATCAGGAGCCCCAGCTAATCCATTGTAACAACTCATTAAAACTATCACTTCCTGACCTGATGATTACCAGCTAAGCCAGCCAGTAACATTGGTGAAAAAAAGACCATGCTTCACTTGTATTTTGTTGTGCTCCATCATTATTCATGAATCTATATTAGCACCATCTCCCTACAATAGGATGCTGGATAGGGTAGCTTCATAAAGTCATGGAATCAAAGTGAAAAGGAAGCATAGAGGAAAATTAATTGAAACCATACCCAAATCATGAAATTCATCTGCAATATTTCAGACAATTGGTCATCCAGTCTCTGTTTGAAAATACTAATAGCAAGAACTTCAATATTCTCTAAGGCAGCCCATTTCATTTCTGGACAACTCTAATTGTTATGAAGTTTTTTCCTTATGTTGGACAGAAATCTAATATTCAGTAAATGGCATTCCTTTTGTATTTTTCTTTAACTGGGTGCTTTTTTTTACTTTCTGGACTCAAATGGAATATGTCTAATCAGTACTTAGCAAGAGCCTGGCACCTATTAGGTGCTTAAAAAATGCATGATACCATGGGAAGCATGCTGCCTCCAGGGTCAGAAGACATAGATTTAACTCCTGCCTCTCCCTCTCCATTGTCCTTTGGATAATCCACAAAGTTGATTCTTTGAAGATAGCAATCTACCAATATTTTCAACTGCACCAAGAAAACATCTGTTTAAAAGTTAGGATTTTTGCTGTTGTTGTTTAAAGATCCAATATACATATTATCACGATAAATTTACTACATGGAAGATCGTCTGTAGGTAAAATGATTACAATTGCGTATATACCCCCTCCAACTTAGCAAACCCCCTTCCCTTACTCTATGACAGCAACACAGTCACTGCTTCCAACTGATAGTGAAGGAGGATTTCATTCCTTACATACTTATTTCTTTATGTAGCACTTTTTGTAGTAACCAAAAAAATGGGAGTAGGGAGTAGATAACTATTGATCAGAAAATTACTAAAGACATCAAATCAAAAACACAGAGAAAATATGGGCAGAGTTATACGAACAGAGGCAAAGTGAAGTAAATGGAATCTGGAAAAGTACATTCACGGCAACTACAGAAATGTAAATGGAAAGAACTACAACAAGGACAGTTTAAACTGAATGCTGCATATAATTATAATGACAAAGCTTGGCCCTGAAGAAGTGCTATAAGAATCTGCTTCCTTCCTTTTCAGAGTATGGAGGTGAAACATAGCATATACTGTCACACTTGAATGATGTGTTGTTTGCTTTGGCTTGACTTTGCTTTTTCCTCTTTGCTATTCTTTGTTATAGAATACCTCTCAGAATGGGAAGGGAAATATTAGAGCATGGAGGAGTGGTAATATCAAGACATAAAAAAATTAACAATTAAGTTTGCTTTTTCTGTCTAAAAGCGATAAAAGCTCTGTACAAGTCCCCATTCTTTTCCACCTGTTCATTTCTGGATCCTTCTCATTGCCCATTTGCAGTTCTTATCTTAAATTTGTGTATATTCCCTTAACTTGATAGTATATCTCCTATCTCCCAAGATTTATATAGTGTGTTCTTCATTCCTGGAATGCATTCCCTCTTCACCACAGGTTCTAAGAATCCATGACTTCCTTGCCCTAGATGCCACCTCCTAGGACCTTAAAGTGTAAAGGACTATTCTTCAGAAGAAGCACTCCCAGTCCCTCTCCTCCTGGATTTCTTTCTCCTTACTCTATGATTCCCTATTGGTCTTACCGGTACCCATAAGCTCCAATCTTTTGCACTAGTTATGGCTCTTTAGATCCATAATGTAAGATATAGTTGGATAAGTTAGTACCTTCAAATTGTGGAAGGCCTTCTTTAAGGTTAAAATTCTGAACTTTATTCAGTAAGCCACAGGGAACACTAAAGATTTTTTTTCTGCAGAATAGTAACATGACCAGATTTGTTAATGAGAAAGAGATTCTGATATCAATATGAAAAATAGGTTAAGGGGAAGAGCAGGAGGAGAGCAGACTAGAACTACCTCCATATTTCTTTTGTTAACCATTAATCAGATCCCCTTCATGCAAGTTGGTCATTTTCTTCTAAATAAAGATGAGCATCAGATTGCTTTTTTTTCACCAATGACTCTCCTAGATCTTTGCCAATGGCTTCGGAGTGAGAAGGCAGATGGTCCAGCCTGCTCCTGCATCACTGTAAGGAAAAAGAAGGGAGAGCAAATAGACAAGTTGGCTCAGGACACAATGAAACTTTGCTCCTTGAAAGAAATCCCCAGAAAGCTCTATCCACTTATATTAGAACTGAATCCAGACCAGACAACTGGGCTTTGGTCACAACAAAGGACAAAGGAGAAAAAAATAGAAACTTAAAAGCTATATTATTTCATGCTCTTGATTGAGGAGACAGATTTCTTTTTTAGTAGGCAGCAGGTTGCCAATAAGAACAAATTGTTCTGTATTGTACTAATAGGGATGAGACAAATAGCTTGGATGAAACAAGCACAGGCTTTAAACTTTACCTGTAGTAGAACCATATCCAGACAGTCTCATTTTTTTCTATTTTTCTTTTTTAAAGACTTTAGGAAAATTCATTTTAAAAGCATCTCAACTTGATTCTTTTTGACATTTGTCAGCTAGTCTGAGAGAACACAAACTGCAGCCTCTTGGTTGGGACTAAACCAATAAAAATGAACAAACTTTAAGTGGCTATTATATGTAAAACATAGTGTGAAGCACAAGAATTGTTATACCTGCCCTCTAAGTGCTTATAGAATGGGGGTGGGGGGGAAAGGGCAGGGGGGAATACAATATCTACACAGAAAACTATAACGCAGAGCAAAATATAACAAGGACATGAAGTAAATTGTTGTACAGTGGAAAGCATGATGAACCTGAAATCAGGGGCCATTAGTTTGAATCAAAGCTCCAAGATATTGCTCTGTGTAACCATCTGAAAGTCAATTAACCACAATCTCCCCAATAGGCATAAGGCCTACCATTTCTACTATTTCTCTCACAGGGTTTTAGTGAGGAAAATACTTTGTAAACTTTGAAATTATCTTCTCACGATCCCCAGATTCCTTCAAGTCTCAGTTCAAATATCACCTTTTCCAGATAGCTTACCCTGATCCCCTAGTTGCGAGTGATCTTCCCCAATTACAGATACCTCAGACATATTGCAGGTTCAGTTCCAGACTACTACAACAAAGTGAATATTGTAATAAAGTGAGTCACATAAGTTTTTTTGGTTTCCCAGCGCATGTAAAAGTTATGTTCATGCTATTCTGTAGTCTATTAAAAAGTGTTCAGTAGCATTATGTCTTTCAAAAAGTATGTATGCAGTCCCTGCCCCCACTAACAACTGGTTCACCAAACTCAACCTAAAATTAGGTATCAGTTCTACTGAACTGGTGTGAACCATCTGAATCCCACCACTGACTTAGTTAAAAAGTACTATATTACTACAGGAAAAAAATACTGCTAGCCATCATCAGAGCCTTTAGTGAATCCTAATCTTTTTGCTGGTGGAGGGTCTTGCCTCAGCGTTGATGGCTGCTGACTGATGAGGGTGGTGGTTGCTGAAGCTTGGGCTGTTTGTTGCAATTTCTTAAAATAAGACAATGACGTTGGTTGTATCGATTGACTCTTCCTTCCACTTTAACACTTAGAGGCCATTGTAGGCTTATTTATTGTCATAATTTCAATATAATACTGTCTCAGGGATTGGGGAGGCCCAAAGAGAGGGATAAAAACAGGGAACTGCCACTTGATGGAGTAGTCAGAACATATACATGTGTCAACTAAGTCGTGCACAGTTCTTGGTGCCCCAAAACAATTAAAATAATAAGATCAAAGATCACTGGTCACAGATCACCATAACAAATATAATAATAATGAAAAAACTTGAAATATTGAAAGAATTATCAAAAAGTGACACAGAAACATGATGTGATCACATGCTGTTGGGAAAAAATGGTGATGATGATACAGGGTTGCCACAACATTCAATTTGTAAAAAGAAAAAAAAATCAGTATCTGAGAAGTACAATAAAGTGAAGCACAATAAAATGAGGCATGCCTGTACTTTCTATATATCTCTTATTTTTTTCTGTATTTGCTATTTCCCTCAATAGCGTGTAAGCTTTTTGCAGACAGGAATGGTTTCCTTTTCATCTTGTATCACCAGCATATTCAATAACAAATACTTGTTGAATTACTGAATGTATTAATATAAATTTGTGTTGTTTTATAATGCTCCCTCTGGGGATATATCCCCAACTTTCACTTAATTGGCAGTGTCGCATCCTTGAGGGTAGCTGCTACTTCTCTCCTTGGTGTTCTAAGGATAAGTTGGAGGGGCTTGGGTTTTCTAGTACTGTTGCTAATGAGTCCCCACTGGTCAGCAGTCAGATTTAATTAACTTTTAGAGAGGTGTTTTTATAAATTTTTGGCCTGTTGATCCAAGAACATACTCTCTTTCCTTTTTGATGAAGAAGTGTTATTCTTTCTCTTTCTATAGCTGGTTTAGGGTGAGATGTTAACATCCCCATAAAGACAGGTAACAGGAAATGTATCATTCACATTTATTTGGACAGTTGTTTATTTTCCTGTGCCAAGATTTTACATTAAGTCTAATATTGCATAGGGATTAATTTTTCTAACTGTGTTCTTCCCATTAAGTTTTGACTTCAGGATTTCAGTGTCTTAAAATACACAGCCTCAGCTTTCTCCTTGATAGATTTACACTAAATATATCTTTGCTGGAGAAGAACATCTTTGTAGGTATTGCCTTTACCCATTGGTTCAATTTTACCTTTGGATTCAAGCTCAAAGCATTTAGTCTTTATTCTTCCTTGCTGTGTTAAGAATGTTACACTTGTTAAGAATTTTATACTTGTCAAATCCAAATGGTATTCTGATATTGTTGGAGAAAAGTTCTACTAGACAGAGTAGCTGTTTAAAGTGTTTTTCATGGAGCCATATAACTTGATGTCATTCATGTATGTCAAGTGATTAATAAAATGTTGTTGTATGGCTTCCTCTTTGACTTGAAAGCCATAATCTATTCTATTCAAGAGCAATGATGATAATGGGGTTAATGGCAGGCAGAACCGGAACAATATTGGTAGGGATTGAACTGGTAATTTCATTGGCATATAAATGCCAGATGAAAAGAAAATTCTGCTTCCAATGCAAGTTGGTACCTCTTACTCAACATAAAATCCTAGAGTGTTTCCTAGTAGCAAGGAACAGCATATGTCTACCTAAGGAAAGGTAAGCCAAATCAGGGGAGAATGGTATAGGTCAAGCTTCCTCTGCAGATCAGAGTGGGATTGGGTCCATGAATAGCCCATGATAGAATTCTAGACTGGATGAAATAGGGAGATCTGGCCTTACCATCAAAAAAAAGGAATGGTCTACATGAGTCTGTCAAGCAACAAGTGTTTATTAAGGACTTACTATGCCCTAGCCAGTATGCAAAAAACTTGGGGGGAGGGAATAAAAAAGATAATAAAAAAGAAGATAGTGAGTTACACACACACACACACACACACACACACACACACACACACACACACACATACACACACTAGATGTTTTCTGGTTTAGACTGGATGACTTCTTATTGAGAACATTTTTTTTTGAGAAAATTTTAAAGGGAATTCTTGGTCATATATAGGTTGAAAGAGGAGGCCTCAGAGATATTTTCTGCTTTGAGATTCAGTGATTCTCTTTATATTGTGTGTTCCTGCTCCTTTCTTCCTACCCTTCCTTGTCTGAGACTTTGGGAAAAAAATAAATATTAAAAAATAAATAAATAATCAGCTGGCACAGTTACCATGTATGTTGATGTCAACATCCCTACAAAGACAGGTAACAGGAAAATACCCCTCCAGGGGGCCTATTCAGGGAGCTCAGCAGGTCCTCTCAGTAATTACTGTGGCCTAGTTAGTTCCTAGGAAAAGGGATGGGGGGGGGAGTAGGGGTAGGAAGGGGGGGGTTGATAAGTCCAGCTCTATGTCTTATGCTTTTTTTTTCCCTAATAGGTGAAGTTGAACCTAAAGCACTGCAATTTTAATCAAATCATTCCCATCTGCACATAGTGTCTTGTAGAAGTTGAAGATTTAAGTGTATGTTGTAGGGTTTGTTGAATTGTTCAATGGGGGAAAAAGGGGGGGTGGGGCGGAGAGATGGTAATTATGTTACACTTAAAGGTATTTCTGTTGGCAGGGAAGGATATGTTTTTTCTCCTTCCTCTTTTTCCATCTTCTGTACCACCTCCTCCCCCCAACTCTTTCTCTAGTTGGAGGGAATGATGATGTCAGACTGAGAAGGAACTGAATCCTGAGAGCAAAAGGCAGAGGTGATTTGGAAGGGAGAGAGGAAGAGAAAAAGGATGAAATTGCCTATAGAATGAAACATTCTGTAGAAAAATTTAATGCTTAGTGGGGGAAAAAGCACACCTCTTCCCCAAGATCAAACTGAAGCTAACTAAATATCGATATAGATATGTAAGTGTATATACACATGTATATGCATGTATATATTGTGCGTGTTTAAACATATAACTATAAACATATGTGTGCATACATTGATTTCTCATGCATGTATATATGCATGCATATGCATGTATACATATATTGTGTGTGCATGTATAAAATAACTAAATATGCATGCATGTATCTATTATTCATGTATACATAAATATATAACTATAAATATATACACTATGTATATACGTGTGTATATGTATGTTTGTGTGTGTGTCCCACCATATGAACAGAGTACCATGCTAACAAATGCGGAAAATAAAATGGGGGCAAAATAAGGACAGGGATGATATATACATGTATGTATAAACATGTGCTCAAATACATACATATATGCATGCGTACATACATTTATTTATTTAGACTCATAGATTGTAAGGTCACTTTCCAACTTTGAGTCTATATTCCCAGATAAATAGACAATTGTATGCACACATGATTTGCAAACCTGAAAGCTCTATACACATGTTAATTATTATGATTATATTATACATTCTATGATGCGAAGGACCTTCCAACTCTGACATTTTTGTCATATTATCCTGATGCTTCTTCCAATTTTGACATTCTCCACTTTTATGATTCTAGGCTCTAGAAGTGAAACAGATTTTATATTAGTAAGGGAAGCAGAAAAGAGTTTATACCTCTGCCTATAGAAAAAGTGACTAAAAAGTAAGGAACTTGATTCTTAATTAGTTATTAAACTTAATAGAAATTATGCTTCTAAATGTTATAGGAAGAGCACTGTGCTAAGTATTTTACAAAATCTCTTTTCACAGTCAAAGTAGCCTTTTGGCAAGGCTGTACTCTAATTTCAATCAGAGTACCAAGGCCCACATATCTGGAATCCTCTTTGAGAGTTGAATTCAGTCATTTTCCAAGCCACAGAAGAAAATTAACATCATCACCTGATGGTCTCAGGATGATATTGACCTAAAAATCAAGCCTTCCCTGATAAGCCACTTGTAGGTAGAATTTCTTTCAGTTTTTTTTTCCAAAAACCAGAACCACTCACAAAAGATGGAGAGACTGTTTTGCTGTATTCTTTGCATCTCCAGCATTTAACAAAATATCTGACCCATAGTGAGTACTTAATAAATGCTTGTTGATTATAGATTTACTACTGCCAAATGTGTTTTTTTTTTTTGGCTTTAGATGAATGGTTTTTTGTTTTTTTTTTTTTAAATGCAATTTATTTATTTAACATATTTGGTTTTCAGCATTGATTATCACAGCATTTTGAATTACAAATTTTCTCCCCATTTCTACCCTCCCCCCCACTCCAAGATGGCTTATATTCTGGTTGCCCTGTTCCCCAGTCAGCCCTCCCCTCTATCACCCCCCTCCCCTCTCATCTCCTTTTCCCTTCCTTTCTTGTAGGGCAAGATAAATTTCTACGCCACATTGCCTGTGTATCTTATTTTTTAGTTGCATACAAAAACTTTTTTTGTTTTTGAACATCTGATTTTAAAACTTTGAGTTCCAAATTCTCTTCCCTCTTCCCTTCCCACCCACCCTCCCTAAGAAGTTGAGCAATTCAACCTAGGCCACACATGTATTATTATGTATAACCCTTCCACAATACTCATGTTGTGAAAGGCTAACTACATTTTGCTCCTTCCCAACCCATCCCCCTTTATTGAATTTTCTCCCTTGACCCTGTCCCCTTTCCAAAGTGTTTGTTTTGATTACCTCCACCCCCATCTGCCCTCCCCTACATCATCCCCCCACCTTTTTTTTTTTTTTTATCTTCCTCCCTCTTCTTTCCTGTGGGGTAAGATACCCAACTGAGTATGTATGGTATTCCCCCTCAGGCCAAATCTGATGAGAGCAAGGTTCACTCATTCCCCCCTCACCTGCCCTCTCCCCTCCTCCCATAGAACTGCTTCCTCTTGCCACCTTTATGGGAGATAATCCACCCCATTCTATCTCTCCCTATCTCCCTCTCTCAGTATGTTACTCTCTCATCCCTTAATTTCTTTTTATTTCTTTTAGATATCTTCCCTTCATCTTCAACTCACCCTGTGTCTGCTCTCTCTCTTTTACATATATATATATATATATATATATATATATATATACACATACATACATATATAAACACATATACATATATACACATACATACACATACACATAGATATATACCTACATACACATTCACTTATATATACATAAACATATACATATATATATATACATACATATATACATATATATGCATATTCCCTTCAATTACCCTAATACTGAGGTCTCATGAATCATACTCATCATCTTTCCATGTAGGAATGTAAACAAAACAGTTCAACTTTAGTAAGTCCCTTGGAATTTCCGTTTCTTGATTACCTTTTCATGCTTCTCTTGATTCTTGTGTTTGAAAGTCAAATTTTCTATTCAGTTCTGGTCTTTTCACTGAGAAAGCTTGAAAGTCCTCTATTTTATTGAAAATCCATATTTTGCCTTGGAACATGATACTCAGTTTTTCTGGGTAGGTGATTCTAGGTTTTAATCCTAGCTCCATTGACCTCCGGAATATCGCATTCCAAGCCCTTCGATGTCTTAATGTAGAAGCTGCCAGATCTTGGATTATTCTGATTGGGTTTCCACAATACTCAAATTGTTTCTTTCTGGCTGCTTGCAGTATTTTCTCCTTGATCTGGGAGCTCTGGAATTTGGCAACAATATTCCTAGGAGATTTCTTTTTGGAATCTATTTGAGGAGGCGATCGATGGATTCTTTCAATTTCTATTTTGCCCTGTGGCTCTAGAATATCAGGGCAGTTCACCTTGATAATTTCTTGAAAGATGGTATCTAGGCTCTTTTTTTGATCATGGCTTTCAGGTAGTCCAATAATTTTTAAATTATCTCTCCTGGATCTATTTTCCAGGTCAGTGGTTTTTCCAAGGAGATATTTCACATTGTCTTCCATTTTTTCATTCCTCTGGTTCTGTTTTATAATATCCTGATTTCTCATCAAGTCACTAGCTTCTACTTGCTCCAATCTAATTTTTAAAGTAGTATTTTCTTCAGTGGTCTTTTGGACCTCCTTTTCCATTTGGCTAATTCTGCCTTTCAAGGCATTCTTCTCCTCATTGGCTTTTTGGAGCTCTTTTGCCATTTGAGTTAGTCTATTTTTTAAGGTGTTGTTTTCTTCAGTGTATTTTTCAGTATTTTTTGGGGTCTCCTTTAGCAAGTCATTGACTTGTTTTTCATGGTTTTCTTGCATCCTTCTCATTTCTCTTCCCAATTTTTCCTCTACTTCTCTAACTTGCTTTTCCAAATCCTTTTTGAGTTCTTCCATGGCCTGGGGCCAGTTCATGTTTTTCTTGGAGGCTTTGGTTGTAGGCTCTATGACTTTGTTGTCTTCGTTAGGCTGTATGTTTTGGTCTTCTTTGTCACCAAAGAAAGAATCCAACGTCTGAGACTGAATCTGGGCGCGTTTTCGCTGCCTGGCCATATTCCCAACCAACTAACTTGACCCTTGAGTTTTTCAGTGGGGTATGACTGCTTGTAGAATAACGAGTTCTATGTTCTACGTTTGGGGGGGAGGTGCCAGCTCTGTCAGAGCCGCACTCCTCCTTCCCCAAGGACCCCCAGTCCAGAATGGGCTTAGATCTTCAGCAGGCTGTTGCACTCCTGCTCTGATCCGCCACTTAATTCCTCCCACCAGGTGGGCCTGGAGCCGGAAGTAACAACAGCTGTAGCTGCCCCACCTCCGCTGCCCCCGTGGCTGGAAGCCGAACCGCGAACTCCTTCCACTCCCGCAGCTTTTCCCACTAACCTTCTCCGCAGTCTTTGGTGTTTGTGGGTCGAGGGGTCTGGTAACTCCCGCAGCTCACATATTCAGGGCGCTAGGGCCCCCTCCGCCCGGCTTCTGGTCTGGATCGTCCACGCCACTCAGGCTGGGCTCTGCTCCACTCCGTTCCCAGCTCCCAGCTCCGTGTGGAATAGACCTCACCCAGAGACCATCCAGGCTGTCCTGGGCTGGAGCCCTGCTTCCCTCTGCTGTTCTGTGGGTTCTGCCGTTCTAGAATTGGTTCAGAGCCATTTTTATAGGTTTATGGAGGGACTCGGGTAGGGAGCTCACCCTAGTCCTTGCTTACCAGCCGCCATCTTGGCTCCGCCCCCTCCAAATGTGTTGTTTTTAATGTGCAGTTAGCACTAGACCAGTTTTCTTAACCTTTTTTTTTTTTTTGCATCATGAATCCCATTGGCAGTTCAATGGACTATGGTCTCCTCAGAATAATGTATTTGGATGAATAAAATAAACACAGGATTACAAGGCAAACTAAATATATTGAAATAGAGTTATTAAAATATTAAAGAGGAAATTTTTGGACTGCTTGAAATCTATCCATGGAATCTTGTGGATCAATCAACCTCAGGTTAAGAAGCATGTCTCCAAAGTCAGTTCCTAAAAAAAAAAGAGTCTCAGGAATGTTGTGAATAAGCCAACAACTTTTAGTGGGAGAATAAAGATTATAACAGCGCTTCTTAAACTGTGGGTCATGAACCCATGTGGGGTTGTATAACTGAATATGGAAGGTTGCAAAAAAATTTGGCAACAATAATAGGTTTGTCAATGCACATCAAGCAAAAATTAATTCAAAATCAAAGGCTTAATGATTCCAAGGTATATCTAGCAGTGCTTGCCCATGTTGCATCATGAAATTCACTACAACCTTGGTTCTGAACACATGACATTCTCACTGTGCACTGAGCATGCCATCATGCCACACAATGCCAAAAAACATTGCCAGAAACGCCTTGGCTCAGATTCAAAACTATTGTATGTCATGAATTGCTGTGTTTTTACTGTACATACAAAATCATTAAATGAATTTGAGCTTGGGATTAGGACAGAATTTCCAACAATTTCTGAAATGGAGCTAAACATACTTCCACCATTTTGTACTACATATTTATGCAAAGCAGCATTCTCAGCACTGATGATTACAAAATCAAAATATTGATCAGTTCTGAAAAACATTGAAGATGCTCTGTACCCTGTAGTATCAAATATTCTGACAAGATTTAATCTTTATGTGAAATTAAACAAGCACATTCATCTCATTAACATGCAAATATGTATTTGCTTTTAATAAATGGTAAACATATGCATACCAAAGAATTGTTTTTTAAAATTTATTTATTTAATTTATTTAATATTTTTAGTTTTCAGCATTGATTTTCACAAGTTTGAATTACAAATTTTCTAGCTTTTTCTACCCTCCCCCCACTCCAAGATGGCATATATTCTCACTGCCCCATTCCCCAGTCAGCACTCCCTTCTGTCACCCCACTCTGCCTCCATCCCCTTTTCCCTTACCGTCTTGTAGGGCAAGATAAATTTCTACACCCCATTGCCTGTATAGCTTATTTCCTAGTTGCATGCAAAAACTTTTTTTGGAACATCTGTTTTTAAAACTTTGAGTTCCAAATTCTCTCCCCTCTTCCCTCCCCTCCCACCCTCCCTAAGAAGGCAAGAAATTGAACATAGGCCACATGTGTATCATTATGCAAAACCCTTCCACAATACTCATGTTGTGAAAGACTAACTATATTTTGCTCCTTCCTGTCCTATCCCCCTGTATTCAATTTTCTCCCTTGACCCCATCCCTTTTTGAAAGTGTTTGCTTTTCATTACCTCCTTCCGCTATCTGCCCTCCCTTCTATCAGCCCCCTTTTTGATCTCCTTCCTCCTTCTTCCCTGTGGGGTAAGATACCCAACTGAGTGTGTATGTTATTCCCTCCTCAGGTCAAATCCGATGAGAGCAAGATTCACTCATTCCCCCTCACCTGTCCCATCTTCCCTTCCAAAAGAACTGCTTTTTCTTGCCACTTTTTATGTGAGATAATTTACCCCATTCTATCTCTCCCTTTCTCCCTCTCTCAATATATTCCTCTCTCATCCCTTAATTTGATTTTTTTAGATATCATCCCTTCATATTCCACTCACCCTGTGCCCTCTGTCTCTCTGTCTCTCTCTCTGTCTCTCTCTCTGTCTCTGTCTCTGTCTCTCTCTCTCTCTCTCTCTCTCTCTCTCTCTCTCTCTCTCTGTATATATATATATATATATATATATATATATATATATATATATATATATATGTATATGTATATGTATATATGTATGCATATGTTCCCTTCAACTACCCTAATACTGAGGTCTCATGAATCATACACATCATCTTTCCATGTAGGAATGTAAACAAAACAGTTCAACTTTAGTAAGTCCCTTATGACTTCTCTTTCTTGTTTACCTTTCCATGTTTCTCTTGATTCTTGTGTTTGAAAGTCAAATTTTCTATTCAGCTCTGGTCTTTTCACTGAGAAAGCTTGAAAATCCTCTATTTTATTGAAAACCCACATTTTGCCTTGGGGCATGATACTCAGTTTTGCTGGGTAGGTGATTCTTGGTTTTAATCCTAGGTCCATTGGCCTCCAGAATATCATATTCCAAGCCCTTCAATCCCTTAATGTAGAAGCTGCTAGATCTTGTATTATCCTGATTATGTTTCCACAGTATTCAAAGTGTTTCTTTCTGGCTGCTTGCAGTATTTTCTTCTTGATCTGGGAGATCTGGAATTTGCCAACAATGTTCCTAGGAGTCTTCCTTTTGGGATCTTTGCCAGGAGGTGATGAGTGGATTCTTTCAATTTCTATTTTACCTTCTGCCTCTAGAATATCAGGGCAGTTCTCCTTGATATTTTCTTGAAAGATGATGTCTAGGCTCTTTTGTTGATCGTGGTTTTCATGTAGTCCAATCATTTTTAAATTATCTCTCCTGGATCTATTTTCCAGGTCACTGGTTTTTCCAATGAGATATTTCACATTGTCTTCCACTTTTTCATTCCTTTGGTTCTGTTTTAAAATATCTTGATTTCTCATAAAATCACTAGCTTCCACTTGCTCCAATCTAATTTTTAAGTCAGTATTTTCTTCAGTGGTCTTTTTGACCTCCTTTTCCATTTGGCTAATTCTGCCTTTCAAGGCATTCTTCTCCTTGTTGGTTTTTTGGAGCTCTTTTGCCATTTGAGTTAGTCTATTTTTTTTAAGATTTTATTTTCTTCAGTATGTTTTTTGGGTCTCCTTTAGCTAGTCCTTCAGTTGTTTTTCCTGCTTATCTCTCATCACTCTCATTTCTCTTCCCAATTTTTCCTCTACTTCTCTAACTTGCTTTTCCAAATCCTTTTTCAGGTCTTCCATGGCCTGAGATCAGTTCATGTTTTTCTTGGAGGCTTTTAATGTAGTCTCTTTGACTTTATTGACTTCTTGTGTCTGTACATTTTGGTCTTCTTTGTCACCAAAGGAACACTCTCAAGTCTCAGTCTGAATTTGAGTCCTTTTTTGCTAGCCGGCCATGTTCCCAGCCAACTTACGTGACCCTTGAGTTGTTCATCTGGGTATCACTGCTTGTACAGTAGAGAGCACTTTGTCCCAAGCTTGAGGGGCTGCACTGTTGTTTTCAGAGTTATCCCTACACAGCAAGCTCTGCCGGACCAGTGCTCCTCACCCCACCAAGAACCACCAAACGGGACCTGACTCAGATCTAAGCTGGCTCTTCACTCCTGCTCTGATCCTCCATTTAATTCCTCTCCCACCAGGTGGGCCTGGGGCCTGCAGCAACTGCAGCTGTAGCTCTGTAAGCAACCGCAAAGTTGCATCACCCCTGTTGCCTCCAGGACAGTGTCCCGAACCAGGAACTCCTTTCACCCTGTGTCCCCACAGTTTTTCCCACTAACCTTCTTTGTTGTCTTTGGTGTTTGTGGGCTGAGAAGTCTGGTAACTGCCACAGCTCACTGATTCAGGGTGCTAGGGCCTGTTCCACTGGGCTCCTGGTCTGGTTGGTCTGGGCATGGCTCACTCTGGCCTCTGCTCACCTGTGCTTCCAGTTCTGTGGGGTAGACCTTACCCCATGATCATCCAGGCTGTCCTGAGCTGAAGCCTTGCCTCCCTCTGCTATTTTGTGGGTTCTGCATTTCTAGAATTTTTTCAGAGCCATTTTTTGTAGTTGTTTGGAGGGACCTGGGGGTGGGGGCGGAGCTCACACAAGTACATGCTTTCCAGCTGCCATCTTGGATCCCCAAAGAATTGTTTTAAAGTAAATTTATTTATTATCTATGGTCAGTAAATGTTTGATTTGTATGCCGATTTTATGTACCTATATACTCAGAATCACATAAAAATTTCTCCAGTGAAAAGGTGTTGTGAGAGGGAAAACTTTAAGAAGTCCTGATATAGGGGCAGTTAGATGGTGCAGTGAGTAGAGCGCTGGCCCTGGAGTCAGGAGGATGTGAGTTCAAATCTGGCCTCGGACACTTGATACATGTACTAGCTGTGTGACCTTGGGCAAACCACTTAACCCCAATTGTCCTGACAAAAAAATGAAGCCCTGATATAGATGATATGAGTTTTTGTTCTATCTCTGATACTTTTTAAGCACAGTTACTCTGGCCAAGTCAGTTAACCTCGCTGAAAGGCATTATCTGTAAAAGTGGAATCATCAAAGAGCAATTCAATTTCAGTATAAGAAAATATGCTTTTAAATTTCAATTCAATACAAAGCAACAATTTTCCTTCTATAAGAGATATCTTTGTGCAAGGCTTGTGCTAAGATCTTAGGATAAAATTATGTTGTATATATTTTTTTAATTTAAATTTATTTATTTAACATATTTGGTTTTCAGCATTGATTTTCACAACAGTTTGAATTACAAATTTTCTCCCCATTTCTACCCTCCCCCGCACTCCAAGACGGCGTATATTCTGGTTGCCCTGTTCCCCAGTCAGCCCTCCCCTCTATCACCCCCCTCCCCTCTCATCCCCTTTTCCCTTCCTTTCCTGTAGGGCAAGATAAATTTCTACGCCCCATTGCCTGTGTATGTTATTTTCTAGTTGCATGCAAAAACTTTTTTTTGTTTGTTTTTGAACATCTGATTTTAAAACTTTGAGTTCCAAATTCTCTCCCCTCTTCCCTTCCCACCCACCCTCCCTAAGAAGGCAAGCAATTCAACATAGGCCACATGTGTATCATTATGTATAACCCTTCCACAATACTCATGTTGTGAAAGGCTAACTACATTTTGCTCCTTCCCAACCCATCCCACTTTATTGAATTTTCTCCCTTGACCCTGTCCCCTTTCCAAAGTGTTTGTTTTGATTACCTCCACCCCCATCTGCCCTCCCCTCCATCATCCCCCCCCTTTTATTTTATTTTTTTTTATCTTCCTCCCTCTTCTTTCCTGTGAGGTAAGATACCCAACTGAGTATGTATGGTATTCCCCCTCAGGCCAAATCTGATGAGAGCAAGGTTCACTCATTCCTCCCTCACCTGCCCTCTCCCCTCCTCCCACAGAACTGCTTCCTCTTGCCACCTTTATGGGAGATAATCCACCCCATTCTATCTCTCCCTATCTCCCTCTCCCAGTTTGTTGCTCTCTCATCCCTTAATTTCATTTTATTTCTTTTAGATAGCTTCCCTTCATCTTCAACTCACCCTGTGTTTGCTCTCTTTCTTTTACATATATATGTATATATAAAAACACACACACACACATATATATATATACATACATACACATACATACATATACACATAGATGTATACATACATACTCATTCACTTATATATATACATAAACATATATATATATATGCATATTCCCTTCAACTACCCTAATACTGAGGTCTCATGAATCATACACATCATCTTTCCATGTAGGAATGTAAACACAACAGTTCAACTTTAGTTAAGTCCCTTGCAATTTCTGTTTCTTGATTACCTTTTCATGCTTCTCTTGATTCTTGTGTTTGAAAGTCAAATTTTCTATTCAGTTCTGGTCTTTTCACTGAGAAAGCTTGAAAGTCCTCTATTTTACTGAAAGTCCATATTTTGCCTTGGAACATGATACTCAGTTTTGCTGGTTAGGTGATTCTAGGTTTTAATCCTAGCTCCATTGACCTCCGGAATATCGCATTCCAAGCCCTTCGATCTCTTAATGTAGAAGCTGCCAGATCTTGGGTTATTCTGATTGGGTTTCCACAATACTCAAATTGTTTCTTTCTGGCTGGTTGCAGTATTTTCTCCTTGATCTGGGAGCTCTGGAATTTGGCAATAATATTCCTAGGAGATTTCTTTTTGGAATCTATTTGAGGAGGCGATCAATGGATTCTTTCAATTTCTATTTTGCCCTGTGGCTCTAGAATATCAGGGCAGTTCTCCTTGATAATTTCTTGAAAGATGTTATCTAGGCTCTTTTTTTGATCATGGCTTTCATGTAGTCCAATCATTTTTAAATTATCTCTCCTGGATCTATTTTCCAGGTCAGTGGTTTTTCCAAGGAGATATTTCACATTGTCTTCCATTTTTTCATTCCTTTGGTTCTGTTTTATAATATCCTGATTTCTCATCAAGTCACTAGCTTCCACTTGCTCCAATCTAATTTTTAAAGTAGTATTTTCTTCAGTGGTCTTTTGGACCTCTTTTTTCATTTGGCTAATTCTGTCTTTCAAGGCATTCTTCTCCTCATTGGCTTTTTGGAGCTCTTTTGCTATTTGAGTTAGTCTGTTTTTTAAGGTGTTGTTTTCTTCAGTGTATTTTTCAGTATTTTTTTGGGTCTCCTTTAGCAAGTCATTGACTTGTTTTTCATGGTTTTCTCACATCCTTCTCATTTCTCTTCCCAATTTTTCCTCTACTTCTCTAACTTGCTTTTCCAAATCCTTTTTGAGTTCTTCTATGGCCTGGGGCCAGTTCATGTTTTTCTTGGAGGCTTTGGTTGTAGGCTCTATGACTTTGTTGTCTTCTTTAGGCTGTATGTTTTGGTCTTCTTTGTCACCAAAGAAAGAATCCAAAGTCTGAGACTGAATCTGTGCGCATTTTCATTGCCTGGCCATATTCCCAACCAACTAACTTGACCCTTGAGTTTTTCAGTGGAGTATGACTGCTTGTAGAATAACGAGTTCTATGTTCCACGTTTGGGGGGGAGGTGCCAGCTCTGTCAGACCCACACGACTCCTTCCCCAAGAACCCCCAGTCCGGACTGGGCTTCGATCTTCAGCAGGCTGTTGCACTCCTGCTCTTATTCGCCACTTAATTCCTCCCACCAGGTGGGCCTGGAGCCGGAAGTAACAACAGCTGTAGCTGCCCCACCTCCGCTGCCCCCGTGGCTGGAAGCCCAACCGTGAACTCCTTCCACTCCCGCAGCTTTTCCCACTAACCTTCTCCGCAGTCTTTGGTGTTTGTGGGTCGCGGGGTCTGGTAACTGCCGCAGCTCACATATTCAGGGCGCTAGGGGCCCCCTCCGCCCGGTCTCTGGTCTGGATGGTCCAAGCCGCTCAGGCTGGGCTCTGCTTCACTCCATTCCCAGCTCCCCGCTCCCAGCTCCGTGTGGAATAGACCTCACCCAGAGACCATCCAGGCTGTCCTGGGCTGGAGCCCTGCTTCCCTCTGCTGTTCTGTGGGTTCTGCCGTTCTAGAATTGGTTCAGAGCCATTTTTTATAGGTTTTTGGAGGGACTCCGTACAGAGCTCACTCTAGTCCCTGCTTACCAGCCGCCATCTTGGCTCCGCCCACCATGTTGTATATATTTTGATGTATATTCATTATCTTCCTATTTACTTATAAGTACATTGCAAGTAGGAAGCATTTCTTTTTTCCTACTTTTTCCTCCCCGCCCCTTTTTTGTACTTTTGACCTTAATGCCTAGAACACAGGGTGTCAAGGTCCTTAACACCAGAAATATAAAGGCAAGCTAAGGGAACAAGCATATCTGAATTTCATATCCATTACTGTTTTTTAGAAGCTCTACTATTGCAAAATTCTTTTCTGTATGTTCTACATTGTTTACTTCCTTGTTTCTCTATTCACTTTGTTTTTTGGAAGGTCAGATTTCAATCTTAAATTTTGCCCTGCTTTCCAACATTAGAGATAGGGACTGAACCTGTGATTTCATTAAGATAGGAAACTCCTGGCTGAAGACACTTTCTTTACCAATTCAAGTAGCCCCCTTCATTGTGTCTTAAAGTCTTGGCTAGTTGTCTAGAGCACTGAGAATTTACATTACTTGCCCAAGGTAAAATAACCAGTATGTCCCAGGTAGAATATAAATTTAGTTCTTGGTTTTGATGTTAAATCTCTATACAGTAAGCCATGCTGTCTTTGGTTAAAATGCCCAATTCTTTTAGAAGTGTTATTTCTCTTCTGAAATGTTCCAATGCTTCTTAAAGTTATTCTTTTTTACCTCACAGACCTATGTTTTTTGAGTTATATTCCTTTACATAACATTTGTTTAGTGTGTTATTTCCTCTTCTAGAGTGTTCATTCTTTTACCATCAGTTTATCTGTAGGGGGCTAGATTTGTCCTCTTTTTCTCTCTCTCAGCTTCTCTTCTTTTGCATGTAGTTTTGCATAAGGGCCCCTCCTTGTTTGGGACCTTCCTAATCCAGTACCACTAGTTTTATCTTTTTCAGGCCACCCGTATTAGCTATGTCCAATGACCTTCTATTTCAGGGGTCAGCACGGGTGGACGTGTCTGCCTGGGTCTTTACCACATGAAAATTATGAGAGAAGATGACTCAAATTGAGTTCATGATCTCCTTTTCTCTTAAAGAAGTCTTTTCCATTTTCATAACTTTGTAGTACCAAGTGCCTCTTCTCCATGCAAAACTAAATTCTCTGTTTTGGACTGAATGAGTTCAGTGCTTTTTTAAAACGAAAAGGGGTGGATTAGAGTCATACTGGTTAACTGCTGAGAGGGGACAGGCTACAAGTAGCCATAGTCAAAGCCCTAAATGCCAGCCTCCCATGGTCAGTCATGGATTAGGTCCAAAAGAGGCCTTTAATGCAGCCTACTTCTGCTATTTTAGAAGTCTTAATATTGAGTAGAGTGTTTCATTTCTTTTGTTTTTCATAATTTAATAATTATATTGGGGGTATTTCTCTTTGAAGTTAGGTGTTTGGAGATAGGAGATTTTCTGAGAAGCAATCATTCTCTCCAACATCTTGCTAAAAATCTGACATGTTTGTTTTTTTGTTTAAAAAAATACAATGCATTTATTTCAGTGAATGTTAAGGAAAACAATATACTTAATGAAGAACTATAGGTAATTTATAGATTCACAATACTATGCAAGCAGATTTTTAGATAAAATATTGCAAATACCGTGGCATTAAATCATTATTTATTTTAAATTAATCACTCAAGAAAGGAATATTATTTTTATTTTATTTTACTTAATGGAATAAAACAAGCATTTCTACAATGTAGTATAACAAAAAAGATGATCACACATGAAACTGCAAATCTAGTATGCACAACTTGCTACTACTTTCAAAAAAAAATCATGTAAATTTCTGCTTTTCTTCCCTCCCCCCATAATGGCAAGCAAAGTGGGATTTTTTGCTATTTTTTTCTTTTCGAGTTCTTCTCAAAACTAAGCCAGTCAAGTACCTTTGAGTGAGTCTTGCCTTTGATTGAATCAAGAGTCTTTGATTGAATCAAGAGTCTTTGATTGGAAACACTAAATATCGCTTGGAGGGAGAGGCATAGGTAGAGAGAGAGAAGCAAAGCTGAGACAGAGAAGCTAGCTTGAGAGGGCTGGGGGAACTTGCTTGTGGGGAGGCTTAACAGAAAGACTTTGTGATATAGGTGCCACGTCTGTTGATCTGTGTTAATTTCTCAGACAGAAGCCCTGTTTTTTGGTCTTTATGAGTGGATTGAGAGGATGATGCTGGTAATATGTGTAAATATTGTTGTATCCCTGTTAAGCCTTGCTTTCCCAGAAACAGAAACTTAGGCAGGAGCCCCTGGAGGCTGCTCTCAGGCAGGAGCAGGAAAAACTTCGACTACAGAAGTCCCCTTGAGCAGAGACAAGGAGCAGGAGCAGAGAGCTGTCTGCATGTGAATCCAGGCAAGAGCTGAGAGAGATTGGCCCACAGAGATGGAACCATGGGGTTTGGAAGTCAGCCTCAAGTCAAGATAAAAGAGGACTTTACTTGGACACTTGGTATTGACTGAGGACATTGTAACTTGCTGTGACCTAGGGGTGGATGGTGCTTGTATTTTCTGCTACCCCTTAAAGATGATATTTCATGCTAGGGAAGACCCTGGCCTGGGACCTCCTACTTGGGTAAACAAGTATTTTGAGGAACGCTACTGAATGCAATGTTATATGCCATGTGTCATATGACATACTGAGTGTTATGAAATTATATATTTTATATATGTATATACATACACAATATGTATATATATTATATATAGGTATATGTATAAATATAATATGTATATATTGAATGATGTGTTTTGCTTAAGGATGTTGCAATGAATGTTATGATTTGGTTTATTGAACAATGTTTAGTTCTGAATAAATAGTGAGTTCATTATACTCTGCAATTAGACCCTTAAAATTATTCACAGCAGCAGTCCTCTGGTATAACTGGCATTATGCCCCCATCCCCCACCATAGAGATGACTTGGAATAATATTCTTGAAAATCGCACATAGCTCTATCAAATGCATAAGCAGAAATGATACATATCCAAATACATAGCAGTATGATATTTACTTTATTTTAATTATTAATTGGGTTGCAGGGTGTGTTCAGGGAGGACTGGTACCTCTGGCGTGATGGCCACCAAGCCCTTTTTGGGGCTGCTTTCCACCTTTGTTGTCCACCTGTTCCACCCAACTCTCACCTGTGGCTCCAAGAAGCTGTAGCATGTGCAGCAGCCACACCCCGGTAAACCATTTCACTAGATGGGCTAAACCAGGTTGAGGGTAACCAGAAAACTTCCTCTGGTGGAATGAGAAGATGAGAACAATTTATTCCAACAGCCATGAAGGTGCCTGAAGCAGGTGCTGTGGAGCACTTAGAGCTTGGTTAGACATCGAAGACACCAAGGTCATCCACTGCACCTTGAGCCATCATCAGTCTTCTTGATTCTGTCCTGCCATTGAACTGTGATGACTCTGGAGACTAGAGTGAGTCCAATGACTTTGTGCAACTCTGCCTTACTTAAATCCAGTTTAAGTAAGAATCAAAATGCATCACCATACCATTTTACCATTATGCCTGTCTCAAAGTCCTGTGGCTATGGGCAAGTCATGAAGTAGCAGGTGCAGATACAGTGGGAGCTGTAGTCACAATCCTGCACACAGACAGCCCAGGCCATAAGGTTGTTTCTCACTGGAAGCAGTAGTGGGATTCGGTAGCCCCCTGTGTTTCTGATCAGTCTTTTGAGGATTACATGCTCACCTCCTGGTGTGAGGATGGGGCTAGAAAAGGTGCCTTAAAAATTGTCTGATTACCCAACCCTGGCCTTATTACTGCAACAGGCAGAGAATCCCACTCTGTGGTTGAAACACCAAAAAATTTACAAAAACATCTGCAAAGACAGTTTCACTCACCATTGGCACATTAGAAAACACAAAATCCAGTAGACCTGAAAGATGAACAGCTCTTGTTGCAAGCTAACTCAGCAGGTATTGCATCCAAATAGCAGCCCTGAGTGAAACAAGGCTGGCAAATGAAGGTCAACTTATTGAAGTTGGAGCTGCATATATGTTTTTTCTGAAGTGGTTGTAGTAAAGGGGAGTGCCATGGAGCTGGAACAGGTTTTGCAATCAAAACGAATCTGGTCAACACGTTTGTATGCCTGCCAAAAGGAATGAATGCCAGGCTTATGACAATGCAATTGCCACTTGCAGGAAAACATCATGCTGCCATCGTCAGTGCCTATTCTTCCACCATGAAGAACCCTGATAAGGTCAAAGAAAAATTTTATGACTTGGAGATGCTTCTCATCAACGTACCAAAAGAGGACAAGCTTATAATTTTTAGTGATTTTAATGCTAGAGTAGGCAGAGAGTCTAAGGGAGGAATGGAGTTGGAAACATCAATAGCAATGGTCACTTAGGACCGAAGACCTGTGCATCTCACAACCTTCTCATCACCAACACTGTCTTCCATTTACCTACGTGCAATAAAACTTCATGGATGCACCCTCACAGCAAACATTGTCGTTTAATAGACTATGTGATTGTAAGGAAAATTGACAGACGGAATCTGAGAGTGATGAAGGCAATGTGTGGTGCAGAGTGCTGGACTGATCATAGACTTGTCCTTTCCAAGCTAAATATTCACATTCAACAAAAGGGGCACCCCCAAGGCAAAAGAATTAATGTCAACAAATTAGAGCTCTTCTTTGAGCAGGAACAACTTGTTGCTAACTTGGAGGGAAAGTTGAGCCAGCACACAAATGGTAACAATGGAGCAGAAAAGATGTGGGCAGCTTTCAGATATTTGGGGTCTAGCGCTGTATTTGCTCATCTGTGTCAGAACACTCACAAACACCAAATCTGGTTTGATGAAAATTATGGGGAAATTCAGAAGTTGCTAAATGAAAAACAAGAAATCCACAGAGTTTACCAGCAGGATAATTCATCCATCTCTAAGAAGGCATCATTTAATTCCACCAAAAGTGAAGTACAAGCAAAACTTAGAGAGATACAGGATTCTTGGCTTAGTAAGAAGGCAGATGAAATTCAGTTTTATGCTGACTTAGTAATAATCCAAGCCGTTTATGAAGGCAATTTATGGGCCAAAGACATATAGTGCATCTCAACTACTCAGTTCTGACAGCACCACATTGATTGCTGATAAGGACATGATCTTGGAGAGATGGGCTCAACGTTTCCATAGTGTTCTCAGCAGACCATTATCAATCGATGCTGTAGCCATTGACCATTGAAGTCAATACCCCCCTACCTGAAGTTCCAACTGAAGAAGAGGTTTTGAATGCCATTAGGCTTCTTTCATGTGGCAAAGCACCTGGTGCTGATTCTATTCTAGCTGAAATTTACAAGGTAGGGGGTCTATTGCTCATACAAAAGTTGATTGAAATTTTCCAGGTAATATGGCAAGGAGTTATCCCCTAGGATGGCTACATTGCCCATCTCTATAAAGTTAAAGGAAATAACTCCACCAATAATGTAACACTTTTTCAACTTTCCCACATCCTCTCCAGCATTTATCATTTTCCTGTTTTGTCATGTTACCCAGTTTGACTGGAGAGATGTAGTACGTAAAAGTTGTTTTGATTTGCATTTCTGTAATCAATAGTGATTTAGAGCATTTTTTTTCATGTGATTTGCATTTCTCTAATCAATAGTGATTTAGAGCATTTTTTTTCATGTGACCAGAGAAAGTTTTAATTTCTTCCTCTGAAAACTGCCTGTTCATATCCTTTGATCATTTCTCAATTGGAGAATGACTTCCATTCTGGAGAGTAATTTGGAACTATGCCCAAAGGGCTATAAAGATGTGTATACCCTTTAACCCAGCAATACCACTTCTAAGGCTATATCCCAAAGAGATCAGACAAGTGGGAAAATGGACCCACATGTACAAAAATATTTATAGCGGCTCTCTTTGTGGTGGCAAAGATTTGGAAATCAAGGGGATGCCCACCAACTGGGGAACGGCTAAACAAATTGTGTTATATGAATGTAATTGAATAGTCTTGTGCAATTAGAAATGAGGAACATACGGACTTCATTACAACCTGGAAAGACTTATATGAACTGATGCTGAGTGAAGGGAGCAGAACCAGGAGAACATTATACGTGATTACAGACACATGGTATCTGTAAGGATTAACTTTGACAGACTTGACTCCTTCCATCAATACAAGGTTCAAAGCTCCAAAAGACTCATGATGGAAAAAGCTACGCACATCCAGATAAAGAATTATGGAGTCTGAATGCAGATTGAAGCAAACCATTTGTTCTCTTTTATTACCTTCTTTTTTTTGTTTCATTTCTCCTCTCTCATGATTCATTTCATTTCATTCATTTACAACTGGACAATTATGTAAATAATTCAATGTGAAGGTAAAGGTAGAACCTACATTTGATTACATGCCATCTTGAGGGGAAGGGGGGAGCAGAGGGAGGGAGAAAAAATTTGGAACCCCAAAACCTGTGGAACTGAATGATGTAAACTAAAAAAATATTAAAAAGAAAGTTAAAGGAAATAGATTGTCCTGTGACAATCACAAGGGGGTGGGGGGGAGGGGTCTCTCTCTTAGTCATTGCTGGCAAGATTCTTGCCAGAGTCCTCTTTAGGAGGCTCATCCTTTACCTGGAACATAGTCATCTACCTGAGAGCCAGTGTGGCTTCAGAAAGGGCCAAGGAACAGTTGATAGGGTGTTTGCTGCCCGACAACTCCAGGAGAAATGCCAGGAGCAGAACAGAGGTCTGCACACAATGTTTGTAGATCTGACCAAGGTCTTTGATACCATTAGTTATGAGAGCTTATAGAAAATTATGTCAAAATTTGGTTGCCCAGAGAAGGTCAACAGCATTGTATGCCAATTTCATGAAGACATTCTTGACCAGGGTCTAGATAATGGGCAATGCTCACATGCCTTCGCAGTCACCAGTGGAGTGAACCAAGTACGGGAGAGAAGAGGTATCAGGCTGCCTACCAAACTGAAGGCCTACGGAGCTGTGGTGCTGACCTCATTGTTGTATGCCTGTGAAGCCTAGACTGTCCACCACTGCCATGCTAGGAAACTGAATCACTTCCATTCGAATTGTCTTGGAAAGATTTTGAATATTACCTGGCAGGATAAGGTACCAAACATTGATGTCCTTACTCACCCTAAACTATCAAGCATTCAAACTTTGCTTCAGAGAGCACAACTCTGATGGCCTGGGCATGTTGTTTGAATGCAGAATGGATGCCTGCCAAAAAGACTATTTTGTGGAGAACTCACACATGGCAAGCATTCACATGGTGGTTAGAAGACGTGATACAAGGACACTCTCAAGGTGTCTCCCAAGAACTTTGGAATTGATTGTGTGACATGGGAGACATGGGCACAGGATCCCTCAGCATGGAGTGTCCACATCAAAGAAGGTTCGGTGCTCTATGAGCAAACTGGAATTGAAACATCTCAAAGGAAATCAGGATGCACCAATTTAGAGAATCCATCCCAAATGTTCACATGGCATATTTGTGCCTGACCTGTGGTAGAACATTCCAAGCTTGTCTTGGTCTGATCAGCCATAGTCAGACACATTGAAACTGGGCTCTAGCATAGTGATGTCATTTTGGTCCCCTTCAAGAAGGAAGGACAACAACCAACCAACCAACTATCAATTAACTCCTCAATAAAGTAAAATCATACCTTGACTCTTTTTATCATTAAGGCACTTATCAAATTGCTTTGCATTGATGAGATAATGCACCTAAATATGTTTCTTCTATGATATAGCAAACCATCAGGTTGTACATAATTTGATAACATTTAAACCCCAAGTCAACCTGGCAATAGGCTTATTACCAAAATCCTAGCTTCCAAGAGATGCCATTATCAATGGATCATAATATACACTAAAACCTTGTCAATCCAGTTATCAAACTAAAATTGGTCTGCTTTAATTATCTCAAAGGCAGTGTATCAATTTTTATAATACATTTTCTTGGTATATTTTGATTTCACATTACTAAATATCTCACTGTGTTTCCTTTCAGCAACTTCCCACAGAGCCAGCCCATTTAATGAATAATATTTTATAAAGAGAAAGAAGAAAAACATCTGTAAAACCAATCAAAATGTCAAAAAAAAAAGCATCTCCCTGCTCTTCACAGTATTAGGATGAGGGTATCTTCTCATATCTCTTTTTTTTTTGAGGGAAGAAGGCAGGGGAATTGGGGTTAAGTGACTTGCCCAAGGTCACACAGCTAATAAGTGTGTCAAGTACCTGAGGGAGGATTTGAACTCAGGTCCTCCTCCAGGGCCTGCTCTACTCACTGGGCCACCTAGCTGCCCCTTCTCATATCTCTTCTTTGGAGTCATGCTTGTACTTTATAATTTTGAAACAATCACTTTTTTTTTTTTACTGTTTTGTGGTAATCCTTTTCATTCTATTGCAGTAATCATTGTACATATTGTCTTATCACCTCTACTTCCCTCTGCCTCAGTTCATGTAAATCTTTTCATGCTTCGAATTCATCAGATAATCATTTCTTACAGCACTGGAACATTTGGCTATAGTCATGTACTACAATGTGTTAGACATTCCCCCAAGAAATGGGTTTCTAATATGTTTCCAGTTACACATACAGAATCCTAGCAGACTCCCTCTCAAAAAATCATAAAATACTTGCCTAATTTCAAATTGCTTTCCAAAATGGTTGTACCAGCATACAGATACACCAAAAATGCACTGAAATCTTCTTATAACTCCCCCAACATTGCCAATTCCTATATTTTGTCAAATTTGTTAATTTACTTAGTGTGAAATGTTGGGACTTTTAAATTTTATTTCTATTATTTGAAGCATTTTTTGCACTTATCAATACTTGTAATTCTTTTGAGAACTATTGATTCATATTCTTGGATAGAAAACCCTTATCTGATACAGTAATTTTTCCCATTCAATTACTTCACTTTGCGAGGGGGGGGGGGGGGCGTTGGCAGGGCAATTGGAGTTAAGTGACTTGCCCAAGGTCACTCAGTTAGTACATGTGTCAAGTGTCTGAGGCCAGATTTGAACTCAATGTCTTCCTGACTCCAGGGCTGGTGCTCTCCTCACTGCACCACTTAGCTGCCCCTACTTCACTTTTTAACTTAAAAAAAAATAAGTTTTGCTTGGGCAAAAGCTTTTCATGTTCACGTAAATGATTATGTTCGTGATCTGTTTTATGTTTTGTGCTTGTCTATAGCTGGGAAAGGTATATAATCTATTTCCATTGAGTCTTTTTCATGACAAGACCACTAATACTAAGGTCATATATCCATTTTTAATTTATGGTCGAATTATAACATAAGGTGTTGCTCCAAGCTGAATTTCTGGAACACTTCTTTCCAGTTTTCTCAACAGCTTTTGTCCAATATGGAGTTCTCTCCTAAATGATCTTGTCCCCCATTTGTAAACTACTGGATAATTGAATCCCATAGTTCCTGCTTCTCACTTGCCTTGACTGTTCCCTTGATCTACTTTTCTCTTTTTTAAGCAATACAAAGCAGTTTCTATGAGTGTTGCTTTATATTATAATTTAAGACCTTGAAGTACTATTTTTTCTTCATGCCTATCTTCATTATTTCCTTTGAAATTTTCTGTCTTCTGCTTCTCCAAATGAATTTTGTTGTTAATATACCAAGTTTTATAAAGTATCAGTCTGGTGTTCTGATTGTTGTAGCATTACAACTGCAAATTAATTGCGGTAATATTCTTATTTTTATGATATTGGCACGGACTAGCCATGAGCACTCACTATTCTTTCAGGTATTTAAACTTTTAAATTTTTTTTTCTTTAAGGAGCAGTTTGAAAATGGCAATATTTTATGTCTCCATAGATTGACCCGAAATATTACATGCACTTTGCAATTATTTGGAATGCAATCTACCTTCCTATGATTGATAATTAGATTTTTTTTGTTATTTTCATGTAGAAATGTTATTGGGTTTTTTGGGTTTAATTGTTAGCCTGCATATTTGCTGAACTATTTGTCTCAATTAATATAGTTGATGATTCCCTAGGATTTTCTACCTCAACCATCATTTCATCAGCAACTATTACTTACATATTTTCTTCATTTTTTATACAGAAGTCATTTCTTTCTATTCACTTTTTCCTATTGCTTGCAGTTTTAGAAAGACAGAAAATAATATTGGAGAGAACAGCTATTCTTGCTTTACTACTGTATTTATTAAGAAAGTTTGTGGTATATTTCCATTGCATGTAATGTTTCTTTGTGATTTTTGGAAGATATATGTTAAAACATTATAAAGATCTTTCTCTGCTTATACACTGTAGTGTTTTAGCATAAATGAGTATTGTCCTTTATCAGAGATTTTTTTGTGTATCTGTCCAGATAATCTAGTGGTTTGGGCTTTTTATGTTTTTAATATGCTCAGTTCTGTTGTTTGTTTTTCTAATGTTGATACAACCTTGCCTTATTAATATACATCCAATGTGGTCATAATGAATGATTTTGGGATGAATTATTATATTCTGAGAAAATTTTATTAATTTTTTAACATCAATAGTTACTAATGATTTTAATGTACATGTCTTCTCTGTTTTTTCCTTCTCTTCTTTAGGTATTAGAACTATATTTGTCTCATAAAAATTCTGGTAGGGCATTTCTCAATTTTTGAGAATAATTTCTTGATACTTACTGTTATTTTGTTTTTAATGCAATTCTTTCCAGAATCCATCAAGACCAGGCAGTTTTCATTTTCTTTGATAGTTCTTTTACAGCTAGCTCTATTTCATTTTGTGCTGCTGGATTATGTAAGATCTCTCTATTTGTTCTTCTGTTAATTTGCATATTGTATTTTTGAAGGCATTCCTCTCTTTTGTATTCTCAGTTTTATTAACCATGCCTAGTAGGTTCTGATATAATTATAATTTTTATTTTGTTGTGATGTCTTGTCCACTTACTATCAGAATGACTTTATTATGTTTTTAAAAAGGTTGGCTAAAGATTTATCATTGTTGTTAGTCTTTTCAAAAAACCAGCTTATAGATTTATTTATCATTTCTGTGGTCTTTTTGGTTTCTTAGATATCTATTCCACTTCAATTGTTAATATTTCCTATTTTGTGTTTATTTTGGATTTGCTAATTTCTTCACTTTCTAATTTGTAAGTGAATATTCAGTTCTTTAACCCTTTCCTTATTTATTGTTAATATGCATTTTTAGAGATAAAAATATTTCCTCTGAGGAAGGTATTACTGCATGTCAGAAATTTTGATATGTTATTTCATAATTATAATTTTCTTTGACATAATTATTGTTCCTATGATTTCTTCTTTGACCCATCTATTACTTAGAATTTCATTATAAAGTCTTCTATTGGATATTATTTGTGCCACCTGAACTGATTACTATTTTCATTGTGAAATCATTTGTAAAGGATATGTCTACTACATCTGCCTTTTAACGTTGATGTGTAACATTTCTGTGCCTTAATAAATGAACAATTTTTGCAAAAATTCAATGTGGTATGAAGAAATATATATATTCTTTAGTAGTCCCATTTAGAAGATACCCTAAATCTTTTAGCTCAATTTTCTCCATTCATTTGTTCAGTTCTATGTTTTCTGTTTATCTGTCTGTTTAGTTTGTGCAAAATGGAAAGAAATTGGGAGATATTTGGGGGGGTGTAAAAAATGAAGGATATGAATAAATATTTGTATTTTTTTAAATGGAGGTCAAGGCCACAGTAATTACTCTGTATAGTTTTCCTCAGTCAAGCTTGTTAATTTCTGCCCATCATATTGATGAGTTAATAATTTCAGTGTAGGTTCAAATTCCTTTAATACCAATATGTATCCATTAAACTTCAATGATACATTGTATTTTCTTGATTTCCTCAAATGTTGTATTTGTTGTTGCTCAATAACAGGTAGCCAATGAAGGTAATTTAAACTAGCAGATTAGATTGCTGATTTGCTGACATAATCATGCTAAATTGAGTCAATCATACAGTGGGCAAGATTATTTTGTTGTGGATAGTGTTGTACTCTAGTCTAAGTTACCCTGTGGGCCTAGACTCCTAAAAGTATACCTCATTACCCCCAGTGGTCTTCTTCCCATTTGACAGTCAGTTAGCGGACACCAGTAGCTCTGAGTAAAGGCACTGAGATATGATAGTAAAAGCAGTAGCTTAAAAAAATCCTTCCCCTAAGAATGTGGGATCACTCTCCCACAAAGACATACAGTATCAATAGAGGAAAAGTGGGTACAACTTAAACACAATGGCTTCTGGTACAAATACAAGCAATATGTGTGACAATGCACAACTCTAGTGCTAATAAGTCCTTTCTTTCTTCAGGGAGTCATTTCTGTAGCTTAGCTTTTGATTTCCAGGGCTATATCTTGAGTCCATTCCCAGATTCCTTCTCTGCTTCCAGGAATTATGCTCTTGAGGTTGTTTCTTGCATAAAGAAACTGTCTCACTTTGTCTGTACGACTTGAGTGTGTTTCTACTTCAACTATGCCTTGAACGTTCTTAAACTTACTCTTCTTCTGATAGATGGAGTGTCACCTCAGAGAATAGGCACACATAAGTTCAGAGAGCTTCATCAGCAGAAAATTGACTGGGTCATGCATTTTTCACTCATAACAACCCTTGAGAGTCTGCATTCCACATGGTTACAAGATGTGGGTAGTGCATAAATGAATGAAATCCCAGTTCTCAGTATCAAAATTCCCTTTCTTGTACTATATTTTGTGTTTTTGTTTCTACATTCTCTTCCACTTTCCCCTAAACATGTAATTAAGTGAGCTATCCATCCCTATGCCTTGGATGCCTCTCTCCTATTATCTTCCTATTGGAATACTCTTTCTTCAAGGGCAATGTCATGTCCTTAATCTTTATGAATCCTTCTCTGATTCTCCTGCCACCACCAGCACCACTACCAAAGAAAAGACCAATATCTCATCATAATTCCTTACATACCTTTGGCCCTTGTTCTTATGTTATGTAGTACATTATGCTTGCATTTATGCATGGCATATTTGCCCTCTTTACCCCCACCTCTGGTTGTAAACTGATTTAAGGAAGAGAAAAAAGGATTTTTCATCTTTGTATCCAAAGTGCCTAGCAGAGTTCTTTACATGTAATAAATGTTTGTTTAATTAAACTTCACTGGAAGCACACAACCGAGGGTCAAGTTTTCATTCCACTTGCTAGCAAAATTCTTAGTGGGCTTTTTTCTTCACCATATCAGAAAACATCCACAGAGCTAGCATAGTATATGAGTTCAGTTAAGCGTTCAAGACCAGGCCACCAGATTGAATCCACAGATATTTACAAACTCAGGCATCTAGCCATAAATGTCTTTACCTTTACCCTCATCTATCTTATGTTTGAAGAAAGAAGTTGGCAGTCTGTCATAGCTCCTCCTAGAGACTAACCTGGACTTCATATGACTTTATACCTCCATCTTCTTGCCCTCCATATCACCTCCAGAACCTCCTACACTACCACCTTCCCCCCAAACAAAGAAAATAGAAACAAAATCATTTTTTAAAATCAGCTTCCTATTAATGGTAGACACTGTCATACATACCTGACTTGGCTAGTGAGTGAAAGCAATCACTTTTAAAGTTCATAAGGTCCTCAGACAACAGCTGCCATCCTTGAAACCCATCAGCAAAGGTCAGTCTCTCAATAAACATTTATTAAGTTCCTACTAAGTTTCAGGACCTACACTAAGAACTGGGGATGCAAAGAAATATAAAAGATAGTCTCAACTCTGAAGAATCTCTTAATCTAATGGAGGAGACAACATACAGACAACTATGTACTGGTAAGTATACTAGTAAGCTATATTCAAGAGAAACTGGAGGAAATTCACTAGGATTGAGAGATCAGGAAAGGCTTCCTGTAGAAGGTGAAATTTTGGCTTAGAGATGAAGGAAACCAGGAAGTTAAGGTGAGAATAGAAAGCCTTCCAGGTATGGGGGACGACACATAAAAATGTCTATAGTTGAGAGATGGAATGTCTCTTTTGAGGAACAGCAAGGAAGACAGTGTCACTGGATCCCAGAATATGTGTTTGGGAAGGGAGAGGTATAAAGCTAGAAAGATGGAAGACATGTCATAAAGGACTTTGAATACCAAACAAGTTTATACATTTGATCCTAGAGATGATAGGGAGTCTGTAATGTTTCTGCTACCAGGGGAGAAGGAAAAGCTGTCTCTGGTGTAGGCCCATTCATGCTCCAGGGAGATTTTGTGGTTGCCAGAAGGAGAACGACTGATGCACCTGTTACATACATAAGGGAGACGGAGAGGTGACTTCTGTCTAGCTGAGAGATCTCTTCTGGTATTTCTTTCTATGGTGTATGTGAGGGTAAGACACTTCAGGGAGGTAGAATAGCAGAGTTGAAGTGAGGGAGCAAGACAGAAGGCATTAACTTTGGATTAGTCAATGAAAGTCTCTGCAGTTTCAGAAGTGCAGTGAAAGCTTACTCTCCCTCTATGCCAGTTGTCTCTTGATTTTCAGCATCTCCACCCCTAGAGACTTCTAAAACCAGAGTGTACTTTGGTGAGAACGTTCTATCTTTGGTTTAGTGGAGATTTTGTCTTGCTTCTAGATGGAAGAATCCATTTATTTTTCTGTACTCTTTTTTTTCTAATCTGTGTACCATCTCCAATTTTAGTCCTACTCTTTGTATAAAAGATACATACTAGCTAACTGTGATTTATACTAGCTAAGAGAGAGAAAGACAGACAGAGAGAGAGGGGGCGGTGTGGGTGGGTGTGGGTGTGGGTGTGGGTGTGATAAAGGGATGGGAGGAAGCTAACTTGGCCTTAAGTTGAGGTGAGTTCAAATGTGTGTCCTGAGTTCAAATGTGATCATAACATTTGCTAATCATGTGATCCTGGGTAAGTCAATCGCCTCATTTCCTCAACTATAGAATGCGGTTAATAACAACATCACCCCAGCAGGACTGCCGTGAGGATCAAATAATATAATATTTGTACAATACTTAGCACAGTGCCTGACACATTGTAGGTGCTATGTAAATGCTTATTCCCTTCTCTTGCCCAGGCTCAGTGTCCATATCCAGCTGCCAACTCCTATTGATTCTATCTCCAAAGCATCTTTCTATATCCTTGTACCACCCAAATGGTCACCACGATAGTTCCAGTTGTCACTTTGTTTTTGCTTTTGATTCTAAAGTCCCTAACATGCACCACATTCTTCACAGTAGGTGCTTAAGAAATAATGCTTCTTAATTTTTTTTTTTGCTTTGTCTGGACTTGTGATTTCATTAGTATAGAGGAGCCCTGATGAGGAAATTCCTTCTATCCATGAAGACAACTGTTCTGCAAGTTATATTTTTGTAAGTCCACTGACGTTCAGTTATTTGCCCAGGCTCCCAAGGAGAATACTTGTCATGGAATTGCCTTGAATCCAGATCTTCTCTTGGCAAAGCAAGATTTCTATACGCTACCAATGAATGAATAAGGATCTATGCAAAGTGTTGTGCCAAACTCTGGGGATATGAATAGAAAAGTGGAGACACTTCCTGTTTTCAAGGAACTCACATTCTAATGGCAGAGACAACACATAAAGGAGGTTTCAGCTGCAAGTCAGATGGGAAAATCCCAAACTGCTTTGGGTGTGGCAGCAAAGCAGATGTTATAATTCTTTTTTCATAGTGTTTCCACTAATAAAATCATACGTTTCTGATGTCAAGACATGTGACCATGCAAGGGATTTCAGTTTTAAGAACTTATTTTTCTGGACTTTTAATAGCTTGGTTACTGAGGAAGCAGGGCCTGCAGAACCCATAGAAGCAGTTGCCAGAGCACATCTCCAAAGGGGTTACTTGTGTGATGAAGGCATTTGGGGCTGATCTGGAAACACGATGAGTCTGGACCCATGCCCAGCTGCTCTCAAATATTGTTGAATTATTTAATGAATTGAATTGAGTTTAATTGAATTGGAGAGGGGAAGAGAGAGAGAGGGAGAGAGAGAGAGAGGAAAAGAGAGAGAGACAGGGAGAGAGGGAGGGAGGGAGAGGGAGAATGTGAATTCAGCTGGATTCAGGAGAAACCAAAAAATCAGAGGTATCCACAGTGAACTAGCTCAGGAGGTAAAAACAAAAGCTGATATACATCCACAGAGAGATGTAAGGATTGTAAAGTGCTTTGTACGTATTGCCTTACTTGATCTTGACAACAACCCTATGAGGTAGATGGTATTGTCATCCTCACTTTATAGATGAGAAAACTAATAATTAGAAAGGTTAGAGGGCTTGCCCTGGGCCCATGTAGCTAGTAAATGGCTGAGGCAGATTTGAACTTGGGTCTTCTTGACTTCAAGTCCCCGGCTCTATTCATTATTTAGCCCTGCCTCAAAGTGAATTTCCCAGCACTGGAAGTATTTATTCAGATGATAGATTATTATTTGGGGAAATATCATAGAGGGATTTCCCCTCTCAGTATGTTTTCTCATCTGTAAAATGGGGATAATATGTGTACCTAAGTAACAGGGTGGTTGTGAGGATCAACTAAGCTAATATATCTGAAGTACTTTGCGAACCTTAAGGCACAATCTACATGCTGGTTATTACGATTCATCTAAATTAGTCGATATGTATATGAACAAACCAGTCTGCTTGTGACTCTATCTAATCCTCTTGGAAACAGACCCTCCTTAGTGTGCTAGCCAGCAGCATTCTGGGCATAACTGAATCGTGTGTAAGCCATGTTGTAGCCAGCAGGAGTGAAAGATGAGATTAACTCTTGCTGTGAAGGTTGTGTCCTTATGCTCTGCCTCCCAAGGAAAGTTCTGAAATACCAACCTCTTTTATGTGCTTCTCTCTTCAATGTCCCTGGAAAAGATCTTCAATTCAAAGTGTTCAAAGAGGAGGGAGAAACAACTTCTAAACAGAGTCCAATTGGGAGAATGGTGGCCATACCAGGACTGTTCAAATGAAGTGGTGTGAACTTTCTCTTTCTCCACTAATGATGGGTACAGCCAGTCTCGCTGTCTGCATGGGCTTCACAAAATCCAATATTTCTCTTGCTCAGTTATAGTTGCATAATGAAAAGAAAGAGGGAAGCTCCAGGAAATAAAAGTTCCTTTTTTTTAATGAAGCTGTTGAAGGTTGCTTTTTTTTTAATTGAAATTGACATGACCATTACCATTTTGCTTTCTGTTCTGACACACACATCCCATAGCAACATGTACCTCTCCATAGCAACCTCTCCACTCCTCACAGAAAGACAAGCTTGACAGTTAAAAATTCAATAAAAAGTACTTTTAATTAGATTATGACTAAGAATGGTGACATACAAAAAATATGAAATGTGTTTTTAAATAGTAGTTGAGGAGCATTCATTTTAAAGTACATACCAAATTCAGCTTTATCTTTTAAAAACAAAACATTCAACTATTGATGAGTTTATATATTGCTGTGAACATACATTACTCCCTAAAATATTTGCACTCTTAAAATTGGGTCTCCTTAAAAAAAACTATGTATATGCTAACAAAAAATATTCATTATAGGCTACATTCGAGTTTTATATTTGAAGGGTACTACTCAGGTCCTCCTCTGATGCCTCATCATGAGATGGAACTGACCCTTGGTTCTCAAACATTATACTGAAAGACTGGAAATCTGGGCTTTCCTACCCAGCAGGAAAGGTTTTGCGTAGATAGATAACCAATCTGTCACCCAAGAATCAACCTCATTGTGTTCAGAAAGACTAACCATGGGAATAAGTATTGAGAAATGATTTTTGTCTTGTTTTGTCCATAAAGAAAGAGTAATAATCGCTCATATTTATGTGGCACTTTCAGGTTTGCAAAGGACTTTAGCTACAGTATCTCATTTGACCTTTATAACACCACCGTGAGATAGCTATGAGTATAATTATGATATTACAGATGCTCAGGTTCATAGATGTTGACTGCTTTTCCCAGCTAATAAATGTCTGAGGCAGATTTAGAGTGGGAAACCAATATAAAAGGATCAAATGGAAGAAATGCAAATTAACAATTATAATTTTATTGATTAATGTCCCCCCAAAAATGAAAGAAAAGAGAAAAAAAGATAAAAACTCTCTAACTCACCATGTGCACATTTACATTAAAAAAGACATACAGAAAGAAAATGAGGGTTTAGAATAAAATTTGTTATATGTCAGTCAATTCCAAACACACAGAGTTTTAATTATGATTTCATACATTATTTCAACAACAAAAATTCACAAATGTCTATAGGGATCAACAGAGGAAGTAAATTATGCTTAAAGGCTATACAGAAAATGAATGCACAACATGGCATAGAATCTAAATTCATAAATGGAAAGTTAACAAGATTGCAAAAAGACACAAATGGTAACACAATAATTGTAGGAGACTTTAATGTTCCTCTTTCAGATAAATCTAACAGAGTTAAACAAGAAAGAAAACATGATGCTGAACAGACTGTTATAAATATTAGATTTGGGAGATATATATTGTCTTCTGAATAGTAGCATTAAATAGTATAAATATTTCTCAATGTCACATAATACTTTTATGAAAATCAATCATATTCTAGAACACAAAGATAAATAAATGTAAAAAGTAAAATGCATTACACATATCTTTTACATATTACAACACAACAAAATTAATAAATATGATAAGACAAGCAGAGGATACAGATTCAAATAGAGACTAAGTGACAATATTATGAATAATCAGTGGGTACATGAACAAAAACTATGTAAAAGACGATGATACAAGTGAGACAGAATGCCAAATTTGAGGCATACAATTAAAGCAGTACTCAGAGCAAAACTCTATTTGTTAATAAAACAAAAAAAAAATAATTACAAAAGGATACTAGCCAAAAAACAAATTCACCAAATTAAGAAATCGCCAAAAAACACCAAACAAACAAATGTTATCTTTGGTAAAATGTATAAAAATCCATAATAAAAGCCAAGAACTTTTTAAAAAAATACTAACAAAATAGATAATATAGCAGCTAACAAGTTTTGTTTTGTTTTGTTTTAAGAGAGGAGGAAGAAAAACAAATTACCAAAATAAAACATGAACAATATGAATTCCTTCTGGTCTACTGTCCTACTCCAATTCACAGATTTTCTGTTGGATGCCCAGGTTAGTGACTTTTCCTAAGTTCTAAGGGTAAGCTTTTGAATGACCACTCCTGTCTCTAAAACTCACATGGTTCCATAAGCCGGGAGACTAACAGCTTTTAGCAATGGCATGTTCCAGTTACAGTTACAAAGAGGTATTATAGTAAGAAGAGTTGATACAAAACCCACCTCCCCTCCAAAATAAAAGAACATCCTAGGTTTATTTTCCAAAAATATACATGGCTAATATGGCAGAGATGTGGTACAATAGATAGAGCACTGAACTTGGAATCAGGAAAATTTGAGCTCTAATCTGACCTCAGACACTCACTATCTCTGTGACCCTGAGTAAGACATTTAACTTCTTTCTCAATTTCCTCAAATGGAGTAGTAATAGCAACTATCTTACAGACATTTTGTGAGAATGAAATGGGATAAAATCTGTAAAGTGCTTAACACAGTGGTGAACATATGGTCGGCCCTTGATGGATGCTTTTTTCTTCCTTTCTCTTCCTCCCTCAATGAGAGGAGTTGGCTTGAAGAAAGGAAATAAAAAGAATTAGTAGCAACTACTACATAAAATTACATGACAGAAAAAATGAAATGTAAAGGTTATAGATCATTACCTATAAAGTTATCAAATTCTCAAATGAACAAAAAAGAGGTTTTTTTTTTAAAAGCCTGTCTCAGAAAGATAATTTGAGCAAACCATGATGACCTACCAGAGAGGAGGGGAGGTGAAGGGAAATTGGCTGCCATATTAAAAATAAACAGGATCGAATGTTTAAAAATTCAGATGAAGAACTATAAAAGTATGTTCAGCAATTGAGTAAAAAGTCAGGTACAAATAATAATGATACTAAAACCAGGGAAAGATGAAGTAGAAAAAATGATTTATAGTCCACTCTAATAAAAATTTAAGACAAACTCTTAGCAAAGAGATGTAGCTTTATGTTCAAAAACTATTCACCAAGACCAAGCATAATTTACTGTAAGGATTCAAAGTCCACTAACTAGCTATTTCAGTTTATATACTCAAAGCCTAATTGTTGACATGCAACTTTATTTACTATTGATGCTATTGATTGACAGCTCCGTTAGGTCTTATCTCTGAGTGATATTCCAAAGCCACTTTCAAGGAGGTTGAGAGTTGATGAGGTGGATTTCATGTGCCACTCTTTAGGCATATCCCATTTTCCACAAAGCACCATCCCCAGCCCACTCCCCTACTCCCTCAGACAGGTTTATAGTTGGAAAGCTGGGGGCATGAGAATGGGGTCTTAGGTTTAGAGACAAACATGTCAATGGCTACTCTTATTACTGCAGCTCATGAGATCCCATCAGTGTGCTTGCCATGAACAATTAGCCAGTAGATCAATGAATTTGTTTCAAAGGCATTTACTGAGATATTATAGTAAGAACAGTTGGTACAAATAAGTCTCCACAAAAACAAACAAAAGAAAGAACCTGAATCACTTACTACAAATGGAATTCTCAGGCAGAATAGGTGTAAACTTAGAGTACAGAGTCAGTGAGTCATTCTTCTAACAATAATTGAATTCACAGCCCATAGTATTTTAGGCCCTAGAAATAATTTCTCTTTTGTCATCATAAAATTCTACTTAGGTACATTGTCTCTATTGGGATGGCCACTAAGCTTAGTACATTCCTTCCTCAAATTCATAGCCAACTCTCTTCTTTCAAAAAAAAAAGCCATTTTCTCCCTCATTGTGTGTCTGTATGTTTATCTGTTCCTAAGTGTGTGTTTCTGTTTCCAACCAGATGCAATTTCCAATTGTACCTATGATATGTTTGATGGCACAAATTGGGGAGGGAATGAGAAGAAGATAAAATCTCCCCTCTACCCAGTAAGGGGTGTTCCTTCTGAGTTTGGATTGCCACTACTGAATGTGCTGTTATTTTTATAGATAGTTCCAAGGTGTATGACTGGCATATGGTGTCAATTGCCTTCTTTGAGTGGCCAAGACCTTATATTGCTCTCCAGTTGATTAAGGAGTTATTCACACCCTTTTGTGGTGAGATGATACACAGTTCTGATCACCTGTCGGTATATCATGACTCCTGTATTTCAAAGCTGCTACATTAAGTTGGGAGCATTCTCTATTTCCAATTGGGAAGTAGATAGGAATCTTCAATAGGTTTTCTCACTGCTCTTTTTGGCACCAAATCAAACTTGTCACCCAACATTTGCAAACATTTGAATATTTTGACCTTGGAGCTTTGCACCTTCAATGTACCTCTACTGCCCAAAGGACATCTCCAGAATATCTCTAGTAATTAACTACAGTTACCAGCATCAATTCCTGTCATTATTGTATCACATAAAAGTTATTTTCTATTCAGTTGTTAAGTTTTCCTCTCCAGGTAATCATGCTTTTCCACTGATAATAAACAATTTCCCATAGAGCAACATGCTCACCAGCCAATTGTACCAAAGTCATGTTCCATAGTCTTAGCCCATGGCTACATTGGCATCAAATAATTTCCCAAAGAAGAGAATGCTCTATCTCACACCAGTGTCCTAACAATGTCCATATTCCATACTTCATTATTTACTATGGGTCTAGGCCTGGTTTTGGAATTCCAGGTCAAAGGTAAAGGTCTTAGTAACTAATTTTCAAATATATCCTCTTCCTGGGGCCTCAGGATCTTGGAAAGCTCCACTATTTCAGATTATTTACAAGGTACAGCAACTGCTTTGTCCTTCTTAAACATAGTCCAATAAAATTATCTTGTATTTTTCCCAAAGAGTCCATAGCTATTTGCAGAAAACATTTTCATTGGTATCCACATCATAGCCCATTGGTTCCTCCAAAATCAGCAGTGCTTGATGAATGTCTATATTTACTACATAGTACCATTTCTCAAATTCCTGGGCAGCCCTGGGAGCCCCATGTAATTCTGTAATGGTTCCAAGACTAAGCTTGCTTAGTTAGCTAGAAAAATCTCTACTAAGTAAGTTGCTATTGCCATTCAAAACATCCTGGAGTTCAGGAACATCACTAAAGATCTCAGATAACCACTCCCCACATATTCAGTGTTCTACTAATTCTAAACCTTTAGGTTCTTAGGTTCAAATAATAGAGATTTTCTAATATTTTTTCTAAAGACTTTTGGGTTTCTTTGCCACTGCCCAGTTAGAGAGGGGGAGAACAATCTTTTATATAGCACCTACTATGTGCTAGACTTTATGCCCTCTGTCTATATATAGACAGATAGATAGATAGATAGATAGATGTTGATATAGATATATATGTATGTATGTATATATGTATGTACATATATATATTCCCTTCAACTACCTTAACACTAAGAAAGGTCTCATGAGTTACAAATATCATCTTTCCATGTAAGAATGTAAACAGTTCAACTTTAATAAGTCCCTTATGATTTCTCTTTTCTGCTTACCTTTTCATGCTTCTCTTGATTCTTGCATTTGAAAGTCAAATTCTCTATTAAGCTCTAGTATTTTCATCAAGAATGCTTGAGGGGGGTGCCAAGACAACATGTAGGCTGGAAAGCAGGGACATGCCTAAAGCTCTCCCCCAGGACCCTCCAAACACCTATAAAAATTGGCTCTGAGCAAATTCTAGAACTGCAGAACCCACAAAACAGCAGAGAGAAGCAAGGCTCAAAACCAGGATAGACTGGATGGTCACTGGGTAACGTCTATCGCACTGTGCTGGGAGTGGAGCAGAACAGAGCCCAGTGTGGGACATGCCCAGACCAACCAGACCAGGAGCCAGGCAGAACAGGCCTTAGTGCCCTGAATCAGTGAGGTGTGGCAGTTGCCAGACTTCTCAACCCACAAACACCAAAGACAACAGAGAAGTTTAGTGGGAAAAAACTGCTGGGACAGAGTGAAAAGAGTTCGCGGTAGACCACCACCCTGGGGGCAGTGGAGGTGGTGCAACTCTACTGCTGCATACAGAGCTACAGCTGCAGTTGCTTCCAGTTCCAGGCCTACCTGGTGGGAGGAATTAAGTGGCGGATGAGAGCAGGAGTGAAGAGCTTGCTTAGATCTGAGCCACAGTCCAGGTTGGTGGTCCTAGGGGGAGGAGGAATGCTGGTGTGGCAGAGCTGGTTGTATATAAATAGCTCTGAAAACAACAGTGCAGCTCCTTGAGCTTGGGACAAAGCACTCTCAACTCCACAAGGAGTCATACCCTGACAAAAAAACTCAAGGGTCAAGTAGATGGCTGGGAACATGGCCAAGCAGTGAAAAAGGACTAAGATTCAGACTCTGACTTTGGAATCTTTCTCTGTAGACAAAGAAGACTAAAACATACAGCCAGAAGAAGTTAACAAACTCAAAGAGCCTACACCAAAAGCCTCCAAGAGAAACATGAACTGGTCCCAGGCCATGGAAGAGCTCAAAAAGGACTTGGAAAAGTAAGTTAGAGAAGTAGAGGAAAAATTGGGAAGAGAAATGAGACTGATGCGAGAAAACCATGAAAAACAAGTCAATGTCTTGCTAAAGGAGACCCAAAAAATACTGAAAAAAATACTGAAGAAAACAACACCTTAAAAAAACAGAATAACTCAAATGGCAAAAGAGCTCCAAAAAGCCAATGAGGAGAAGAATGCCTTGAAAGGCAGAATTAGCCAAATGGAAAAGGAGGTCCAAAAGACCACTGAAGACAATGTGAACTATCTCATTGGAAAAAGCACTGACCTGGAAAATAGATCCAGGAGAGATAATTTAAAAATTATTGGACTACCTGAAAGCCATGATCAAGCACAGATGTGATCTTTCAAGAAATTATCAAGGAGAACTGCCTTGATATTCTAGAGCCAGAGGGCAAAATAGAAATTGAAATAATCCACTGATGACCTCCTGAAAAAGATCCTGAAAAGAAAAATCCTAGGAATATTGTTGCCAAATTCCAGAGGTCCCAGATCAAGGAGAAAATACTGTAAGCAGCCAGAAAGAAACAATTTGAGTATTGTGGAAACACAATGAGGATAACACAAGATCTAGCAGCTTCTATATTAAGGGATGGAAGGGCTTGGAATATGATATTGCGGAGGTCAATGGAGCTAGAATTAAAACCAAGAATCACCTACCCAGCAAAACTGAGTATCATGCTCCAAGGCAAAATATGGATTTTCAATAAAATAGAGGACTTTTTAGCTTTCTCAGTTGAAAGACCAGAGGTGAATAGAAAATATGACTTTCAAATATAAGAATCAAGAGAAGCATGAAAAGGTAAACAAGAAAGAGGAATCATAAGGGACTTAACTAAAGTTGATCTGTTTTGTTTACATTCCTACATGTAAAGATGATGTGTATGATTCATGAGACCTCAGTATTAGGGTAGCTGAAGGGAATATACATACGTATATATAGACAGAAGACACAGGGTGAGTTGAATAGGAAGGGATGATATCTAAAAAAAACATCAAATTAAGGGATGAGAGAGGAATATATTGAAGGAGGGACAAAGTGAGAGATAGAACGGGTAAATTATCTCACATAAAAGTGGCAAGAAAAAGCAGTTCTGTAGGAAGGGAAGAGGGGGCAGATGAGGGGGAATGAGTGAATCTTGCTCTCATCAGATTTGACCTGAGGAGGGAATAACATACACACTCAATTGGGTGTCTTACCCCACAGGAAAGAAAGAGGAAGTAGATAAAAAAGGGAGGGACGATAGAAGGGAGGGCAGATAGGGGAAAGAGGTAATCAAAAGTAAACACTTTCAAAAAGGGACAGGGTCAAGGGGGAAAATTGAATAAAGGGGGATAGGATAGGAAGGAGCAAAATGTAGTTAGTCTTTCACAACATGAGTATTGTGGAAGGGTTTTACGTAAATGATACACATGTGGCCTATGTTGAATTGCTTGCCTTCTTAGGGAGGGTGGGTGGGGAGGGAAGAGGGGAGAGAATTTGCAACTCAAAGTTTTAAAAGCAGATGTTCAAAAAAAAAGTTTTTGCATGCAACTAGGAAATAAGATATACAGGCAATGAGGCATAAAAATCTATCTTGCCCTACAAGAAAGTAAGGGAAAAGGGAATGGGGGAGAGTGCGGTGACAGAAGGGAGGGCTGACTGGGGAATGAGGCAATCAGAATATATGTCATCTTGGAGTGGGGGAGGAGGGTAGAAATGGGGAAAATATTTGTAATTCAAACTCTTGTGAAAATCGATGCTGAAAACTAAAATATTTTTCAAAATAGTGAAAAAAAATGAAAAAAGAATATCAAAGTTATCAATAAAAAAGGGCCAAAAAAGAATGCTTGAAAGTCCTCTATTTAGTTGAATATCTATTTTTCCCCTGAGGTATTATACTCAGTTTTTCTGGGTAGGTGGTTCTTGGTTTTAATCCTAGCTCTTTTGACATCTGGAATATTATATTCCAAGCCCTTCCCTCCCTTACAGTAGAAGCTGCTGGATCTTATGTTATCCTGATTGTGTTTGCACAATATTCAAATTGTTTCTTTCTGGCTGCTTGCAATATTTGATGTGCGCCCTTTCACTTTGTTTACCTTTTCTTGCTGTGTGTTTTAATCTTTGTGATGAAAAGAAGATTCAATAGTCTTGTTCATGTTCCCAACCAACTACTTGACCCTTCACATTTTTGTCAGGGTATGACTGCCTTCAGAATGACAAGTGCTTTGTCTCAAGCTTCAGGGGTGCTGCATTACTGTTTTCAGAGCTACTTCTACACAGCAAGCTCTGCCACACTGGTGCTCCATCTCCCCGAAGAACCGCCAGCCAGGACCACAAAGCAGATGCAAGCAGGACAAAGCAAGAGAACCCTGCCTCTGTGCCAGCCAAGTGCTCCCTGCACTCCTGCTGTGATCTGCCACTCAATTCCTCCCATCAGGTGGGCCTGGAGCCTGAATCAACTGCAGCTGGAGCTCTGGAAGCAGACACAGCAGCTTCCTGCTGCTACTGCCACAATGCTGCACTACCTCCACAGCACCAGGGCTGGGGCCAACTGCACCCTCTTCTCACCCTATCCAGCAGTTTTCCCACTGACCTGCTAAGTTGTCTTTGGTGTTTGTGGGTTGAGAAGTCTGGTAGCTGCCACAGCTCAGTGATACATGGCCCTACGGCCTGCTCTGTCCAATCTCCTCAGTGCCTGGTCTAACCTCGTATGGCCCATGCTGGACTGCGCTCAGCTCCCGGCATGGTGTGATAGACCCTTAGGAGCAACCAACCTCTGTTATTTCGTGGGTTCTGTAACTCTAGTATTTGCTCAGAGCCATTTTTTGCAGGTGTTTGGAGAGATTTAGGGGAGAGCTGAAGTGGGTCCCTGTTTTCCAGCCACCATCTTGGCTAAAGCTAACATTTCTAGTACCAAATTGAATAATAGGGGTGATAATGGACGTTCTTGTTTCACCCCTGATCTTATTGAAAATGCATCTAGCTTATCCCCATTACATATAATGTTTGCTAATGGTTTTAGGTAGATGCTACTTATGATTTTAATGAAGACTCCATTTATTCCTATGCTTTCCATTGTTTTTAACAGGAATGGATGTTGTATTTTGTCAAAAGCTTTTTCTGCATCTATTGAGATAATCCTATGGTTGTTACTAGTTTTGTTGTTGATAAGATCAATTATGTGGATTGTTTTCCTAATATTTAATCAGCCTTGCATTTGTGGAATAAATCCTACCTGGCCAAAGTGTATTATTCTCTTGACGAGTTGCTGCAATCTTTTTGCTAATATTTTATTTAAAATTTTTGCATCAATATTCATCAGGGAAATTGGTCTATAATTTTCTTTCTTTGTTTTTAATCTTGCTTTTTAGGTATTGGTATCATATTTGCATCATAAAAAGAGTTTAGTAGGACTCCTTCATCTATTTTCCTAAATAGTCTATAAAATATGGGAATTAATCGTTCTTTAAATGTGTGATATAATTTACATGTAAAACCATTTGGCCCTCAGATTTTTTCCTAGGGAGTTCATTGATGAATTGCTCAATTTCTTTTTTCTGAGACTGGGTTATTTAGGTATTTAATTTCCTCTTCTGTTAACCTACCCAATTTATATTTTTGTAAATATTCATTCATTTCCCTCAGGTTGTCACATTTATGGGCATACAATTGGGCAAAATAATTCCTAATTATTGTTTCAGTTTCTTCTTCGTTGGAGGTGAATCATCCTTTTCAGCTTTTGATACAGGTAATTTGGATTTCTTTTTTTAAATCAAATTAAGCAAAAGTTTATCAATTTTATTAGTTTTTTCATAAAATCAGTTCTTAGTTTTGTTTATTGGTTCAATAGTTTTCTTGATTTCACTTTTATTAATCTCTCCTTTGGCTTTCAGTATTTCTTATTTGGTATTTATTTGAGGATTCTCAATTTGTTCTTCTTCTAGCTTATTCAGTTGCCTGCCAAATTCGCTGATATTCTTTTCCCCTATTTTATTCATGTAAGCATTCACAGATTTAAAACTTCCCCTAAGAATTGCTTTTGTTGCATCCCATAAGTTTTGGTATGTTGTCTCATTATTGTCATTTTCTTGAATGAAGTTATTAATTGTTTCTATGGTTTGTTCTTTGATCTGTTCATTCTTTAGGAGTAAATTATTTAGTTTCCAATTAAATTTTAGTTTCACTTTCCATGGTCCTTTATTACAAATAAATTTAATTGCATCATGATCTGAAAAGGATGCATTGATTGTTTCTGCCTTTCTGCACTGGATTGTGAGGTTTTTATGCCCTTGTACATGTGCAGTTTTTTAATATGTGCCATTTACCAGTGAGAAAAAAGCATATTCCTTTTTATCCCCGTTCAGTTTTCTCCAGAGTTCTATCATATCTAACTTTTCTAAAATTCTATTCACCTCCCTAACTTCTTTCTTGTTTATTTTGAGGTTAGATTTATCAAGTTCAGAGAAGGGGAGGTTGAGGTACCCTACCAGCATAGTTTTGCTATCTATTTCTTCCTGTAACTCCCTTAAACTTTCCTCTTAGAATTTGTATGCTATATATACCAACAATTTTGTGGCTAGCAGCTGCTGTAGGGGTGTAAGACCAATAAGACCAGTAACAAGAGCTGCCAGCACAAGTTCTTTTGATCTGCTTTTCTAAGGAAAGCAACTGTAAGGGGTTGAAAATCTCACTTTAATCAAATATACATATATATAGGTATACATATACATATAGAGATAAAGATATATAGATATGGATATAGATACAGATATAGGTATAGATATAGATATAGATATAGATATAGATATAGATATAGATATAGATATAGATATAGATATAGATATAGACATAGATATAGATATAGATATAGATATAGATATAGATATAGATATAGATATAGATATAGACATAGGTATAGGTATAGGTATAGACATAGATATAACTATCTTAGTTCAGGAAGAAAAGCCAGCACCCTGAACTTCAGAGCAAATACAAATAGAAATAACAAATATCAACAGACAGACCTTGTCAGATGCAAATCACAATTTAAAGTTACCAGGCAAACATAAACATAAACATCTGAGTGGGAGCCCCCAAAGGAAAAATGTCAGCCTCTGAGTTCATATACCCTGTTCAGGGTGAAAGGATGTCACAACACACAACTGAAACCCACATGACCTAAAAGCATCACAAACATGTGACTCAAACCCACTAAAAGCTTCTGGTGTCACAAACATGTGACTTAAATCCATTATACTCCTAATTTAATCAAAGAAATAAAGGCAGGACTCATTAAGGGCACTTGATTAAATAAGTACTCCAAAAGAAAGAACAGTAAAAGAAAAAGTCCCACCTTAATTACTGTAGCACTATACCATTTGGTGCATATATGTTAAGTAATGATATTGCTTCATTGTTGATGGTGCCTTTTAGTGAGATCTAGTGTCCTTCTTTATCTCTTTTAATTAGATCTATCTTTGCTTTTGCTTTGTCCGAGATTAGGATTGCTACCCCTGCTTTTTTTTTTTTACTTTAGCTGAAGCATAATATATTCTCCTCCAGCCTTTTACCTTTACCCTGTGTGTATCCCCCTGTTTCAAACAACATACTGTAGGATTATAGTTTTTAATCCATTGTGCTGGCCACCTCTGTTTTGTGAAAGAGTTCATCCCATTCACATTTACAGTCATGATTACAACCTGTGTCTTTTTTTTCCATCCTATTTCCCCTTCTGCTTATGCTTTTATTTCTCCCTTCTCCCTTCCCCTCCTCAAAAGAGTTTTGCTCATGACCACCACCTCCCTCAATATTCCCTCCTTAATGACACCTCTCCTTTATCTTACCCTTTTCCTTTTCCTACTTCTTCCTTCCCTTCTATCCACCCCTCCCTTTTCTTTCCCCTTTCCCCTCCTACTACCGATAGTACAAATTTGATTTTTATACATCAGAGTATGTTATTCCCTCCTTGAACCAAATCCAATGAGAGCAAATCTAAAATACTGCTTTTCTCCCTCCTTTCTTTCCCTCTATATTTTTGTGCTTCTTCATGTGTCATAATTTACTGTTTTCTAACTCCTCCTTACCTCTTCTCCAAAGTAATTCATTTGCACCCCTTAATTATGTTTTTTACCATCACATTCAGTTAATTTATACTGACACCCTATATTAGGAAGGCAGAATTTATGATTTCAAAGAGAATCTCATATGTGCCTAAAAGGTCCAGAACCGCAGGATATAAGGAATTCTCTAGGCAGAAGGCAGGAGAACTAAAGCATGTATTTACACTCCACAATAACAAGCCCACAAACCAGTGTCCCCATTTTGATATTTTCATCAAAAGCTTCCAGGCCCAATAAGTCCGCCTTACAAGGGTAATCAGAAGACTGCAGAGAAGCGAGATGGTATAAGGCAAAATCGTATACATGCTTCCCCTCTACGGTAAGAAGATTACCCACTAGCCTCTAGTCAGCTCTGCTACCGGCAGCTCAGCTTTGGCTGTAGGTGTCTCTGGCTCCAACCGGAAAAGAAAAGGAGGAGCTTCAAGCTGTCCTCTCCCCTCTTATAGAGTTTTTGACATCATCAAGCGCCGCCTGAATGACCAGGGCCGATTGGTTCTTGATTTGGCCCCTCCCCCAGCGTAGACCAGGTTAACACACCTCCCCTCAGCCAGCGCCACGACTCATCACACAGGAAGCTCTGGTCCTGCCCCGGAAGAGCAAGCCCCAGCGTCCAGGGAAGCTCAATGAGGCAAGCTGAGTCATTCAAAGAAAACAAAGTCCATTCTGGCTACACACCCTCAGTCTATGTACATCCCTTTCAATTGTCATAATAACTGTACCATTCTCCAGATTGAAATATATATATATATAACATATATAAATCAATGTAATCCTATATAAGGATGTAAACAATTTTCCCATATTGAATAACCTACTTTTCCCCTCTGTTTACCTTTTTATATCTCTCTTGAATTTTGTATTTGAAGATCAAATTTTCCCTTGAGTTCTGGCCTTTTCATCAGGAAGGTTTGGAATTCCTTTATTTTATTGAATGACCATCTCCTTTCCTGAAAAATTATGCTCACTTTTGCTGGGTAGTTGATTCTTGGTTGTAGTCCAAGCTCCTTTGCCTTTCAGAATATCATATTCCAATTCCTCCTTTCTTTTATATTCAGAGTTGCAAGATCCTGTGTGATCTTGACTGTCATTCCATCTTCCATGATATTTGAATTGTTTCTTTCTACCTGCTTGCAGTATTTTCTCCTTTTGACCTCATAATTCTGGAACTTAGCTACAATGTTGCTTGGCATCTTCAATTTGGGATCTCTTTCAGGGGATCGTGGATTCTTTCAATGACTATTTTACCCTCTGGTTCTAGGACCTCTAGGCAATTTTCCTTAAGGATTTCTTGGAAGATACTGTTCAGGCTCTTTTTTTCATCATGGCTTTTAGGTAGACCAATAATTCTTAGATGATCTCTCCTGGATCTATTTTCCAGGTTAGTTGTTTGTTTTTCCAATCAGATATTTCACATTTTCTTCTATTTTTTCATTCTTTAGATTTTATTTGACTGATTCTTGATGCCTCATAGAGTCAATTTTTAACCTATTGTTTTCTTAATTTAGCTTCTGTATCTCTTTTTCCATTTGGTTAATTTTACTTTTCAATGAAACATTTTCTCCATTTATATTCTGAACCTCCTTAGCCATTTCACCAATTTTACTTTTTAAAGATTTGTTCTCATCAGTGAATTTTTTTCCATTTTATTCTTTTACCTCCCTAATTTGATTTTAAGTCCTCCTTGAGTTCTTCCAGGAATGGTTTATGGGCTGGAGACCAGTTCACATTCTCTTTTGAGGTTTCAGATGTGGGTATATTGTCAATGCTGTCCTCTTCTGAATTGGTATATTAGTCTTCCCTGTCTCCATAATAGGAATCAATAGAGTGGTTTTCTGGTCTGTTTTTTCATGGTATTTGTTTGTTTGTTTGTTTGCTTGTTTGTTTTCACCTGCCTTCTAAAGTGGATCTCTCTTTTTGGGGCTCAGGGGGCTCTGTCCAAGCTTCTTGTGCTGGGGACTGTGGGCCTGCTTACTGTCTTTCTGTGCTGTGGCCTCTATTCTTGTGAGGTGTGGGAGAGGGGTGGTCTGGCTGCTGGAAATCTCCTCTTCCCCTAGGGCTGAATTAAAGCATAGGTCATCTGAACCATAGTCTGTGCTGGTGTCTGCCACTTCCCTTGGCTGTGTGAAGGCATGTCTGGGGTCCTAATGTTGAGGTTGCTAGCTTCACCCCCCTGGGGCTCAGGAACTCCCATAGTTCTGCTGAGACGGGGTCTGCTGGGACACCTCTCTTCCTGCACTAGTGTCCCTCCACCACAACAAGAAGGGCTCTCTCCTCAACTTCTTGAGCTAAACAAGAGCTAAGCCTCTTCTGGCTCCTTTATTTCAAGTTTTCTCTCAAGGCAGTATGAGGAAGGCTGGAATGAGAGCCATTTTACCTGGTCATCATGGCTCCTGGAAGTTCAAGAAGGTAAGTTTCAAACCTTTAGACTGTGGGCTGGAGGCCACAGGGGTAGCTGCTCCAGCAGCCACTGGCTCTGCACTGGTGTCTCCCATAGCTCTGACAGAATCCTGTCCTGGGCTGAGGGGCATGGGGATAGCCACCATAGCCTGTCGAAATAGTGAATTCTTAACCCAGAAACTGAAGTCTTTGGGTTTAGCAAAGAGTAGATTGCTATAGTCAATCATTGGCTACTGAGTCTTGAGTAGTAACATATTCCACTGATCCACCACTCTATTTGATCCAGTACCAAGTAGTTTTGATGCTTGTTGCTTTACAATATAATTTGAGATCTGCTATCACTAGGCTACCTTCCTTAAAATTTCTTTTCATTAATTCTTTTGATATTCTGGACCTTTTGTTCTTCCAATGAATTTTCTTATTACTTTATCCAGTTCTATAAAATAATTTTGGTAATTTGATTGATATAGTATTGAATAAGTAAATTAATCTGGGTATAATTGTCATTCTTATTATATTAGCACAGACTAATCATGAGCAACTGATATTTTTTCCAATTATTTAGATCTAGCTTTATTTGTGTGAAAATTGTTTTGTAATTGTCTTGATATTGGTCCAGGGTTTGTCTTGGCAGGTAGAGTCCCAAATACTTTATAGTGTCTACAGTAACTTTAAATGGAATTTCTCTTTCTGTCTCTTTCTGTTGGCCATTGTTAGTAATATACAGGAATGTTCAGGATTTGGGGGGTTTATTTTATATCCTGCAACTTTGCTAAAGTTTATCATTATTTCAAGAAGTTTTTTACTTGATTCTCTAGGATTCTCTAAGTATATCATCATATCATCTTCAAAGAGTGATAGCTTAGTTTCTTCTTTGCCTATTCTAATTCCTTCAATTTATTTTTCTTTTCTTATTCCTAAAGCTAACATTTCTAGTACTATATTGAATAATAGGGGTGATGATGGACATCCTTGTTTCACCCACAATCTTTTTTTATTTTTTTAATTTAATTTATTTGATATATTTAGTTTTCAGCATTGATTTTCACAAGAGTTTGAATTACAAATTTTGTCCCCATTTCTACCCTTCCACCCACTCCAAGATGGCATATATTCTGGTTGCCCTGTTCCCCAGTCAGGCCTCCCTTCTATCACCTGACCGCCCTCCCATCCCCTTTTCCCTTCTTTCTTGTAGGGCAAGATAAATTTCTATTCCCCATTGCCTGTGTATCTCATTTCCTAGTTGCATGCCAAATTTTTTTTTGTCTTTGAACATCTGTTTTTAAAACTTTGAGTTCCAAATTCTCTCCCCTCTTCCCTCCCCACCCACCCTCCCTAAGAAGGCAAGCAATTCAACATAGGCCACATGTGTATCATTTATGTAAAACCCTTCCACAATATTCATGTTGTGAAAGACTAACTATATTTTGCTCCTTCCTAACCTATCCCCCTTTATTGAATTTTCTCCCTTCACCCTGTCCCTTTTTGAAAGTGTTTGTTTTTGATTACCTCCTCCACCTATCTGCCCTCCCATCTATTGTCCCTCCTTTTTTTATCTTCTTCCTCCTTCTTTCCTGTGGGGTAAGACACCCAATTGAGTGTGTATGGTATTCCCTCCTCAGGTCAAATCCAATGAGAGCAACATTCATGCATTCCCCCTCATCTGCCCCCTCTTCCCTTCCTACAGAAATGCTTTTTCTTGACACTTTTATGCAAAATAATTTACCCCATTCTATCTCTCCCTTTCTCCTTCTCTTAATATATTCCTCTCTCATCCCTTAATTTGATTTTATTTTTTTAGATATCATCCCTTCATATTCAACTCACCCTGTGCCCTCTGTAGATATATATATATATATACATACATACATACATATATACATACATACACATGCACATATACATATATATACAGAAACACACACTATATATATATGTGTGTATATATATATATATATATATATATATATATATATATATACATATATATATATATATATGCATGTTCCCTTCAACTACCCTAATACTGAGGTCTCATGAATCATACACATCATCTTTCCATGTAGGAATGTAAACGAAACAGTTCAATTTTAGTAAGTCCCTTATGATTTCTCTTTCTTGTTTACCTTTTCATGCTTCTCTTGATTCTTGTGTTTGAAACTCAAATTTTCCATTCAGCTCTGGTCTTTTCACTGGGAAACCTTGAAAGTCCTCTTTTTTATTGAAAATCCATATTTTGCCTTGGAGCATGATAAGTCAGTTTTGCTGGGTAGTTGATTCTTGGTTGTAATCCTAGCTCCATTGACCTCTGGAATATTGTATTCCAAGCCCTTTGATCCCTTAATGTAGAAGCTGCTAGATCTTGCATTATTCTGATCGTGTTTCCACAATATTCAAATTGTTTCTTTCTGGCTGCTTGCAGTATTTTCTCCTTGATCTGGGAGCTCTGGAATTTGGTAACAATATTCCTAGGAGTTTTCTTTTTGGGATCTTTTTGAGAAGGTGATTGTTGAATTCTTTCAATTTCTGTTTTAACCTCTGGCTCTGGAATATCAGGGCAGTTCTCCTTGATAATTTCTTGAAAGATGATATCTAGGCACTTTCAAGTAGTCCAATAATCTTTAAATTATCTCTCCTGGATCTATTTTCCAGGTCAGTAGTTTTTCCAATGAGATATTTCACATTGTCTTCCACTTTTTCATTCCTTTGGTCCTGTTTTATAATATCTTGATTTCACACAAAGTCACTAACTTCCAATTGCTCCAGTCTAATTTTAAGGTTGTATTTTCTTCAATGGTCTTTTGGACCTCCTTTTCCATTTGGCTAATTCTGCCTTTCAAGGCATTCTTCTCCTCATTGGCTTTTTGGAGCTCTTTTGCCATTTGAGTTAGTCTATTTTTTTTAAGGTGTTATTTTGTTCAGTATTTTTTGGGTCTCCTTTAGGAAGTCATCAACTTGTTTTTCATGGTTTTCTCGCATCAGTCTCATTTCTCTTCCCAATTTTTCCTCTACTTCTCTAACTTGCTTTTCCAAATCCTTTTTGAGGTCTTCCATGGCCTGAGACCAGTTCATGTTTTTCTTGGAGGCTTTTGATGTAGGCTCTTTGACTGTTGACTTTTTATGGCTTTATGTTTTGGTCTTCTTTGACACCAAAGAAAGATTCCAAAGTCTGAGTCTGAATATGAGTCCGTTTTCTCTGCCTGGCCATGTTCCCAGCCAACTTACCTGACCCTTGAGCTTTTGTTGGGGTATGACTGCTTGTAGAGTAGAGAGTACTTTGTCCCAAGCTTGAGGGGCTGCACTGTTGTTTTTAGAGCTATTTCTACACAGCAAGCTCTGCCACACCAATGCTCCTTCTCCCCCAAGAACTGCCAACCTAGACTACAACTCAGATCTAAACAGGCTCTGCACTCCTGCTGTCATCTGCCACTTAATTCCTCCCATCAGGTGGGCCTGGAGCCGGAAGCAACTGCAGGTGTAGCTCTGTATTTCGGCCTCAGAGCTGCACCACCTCCACTGCCCCTGGGGCAGTGGCCTTCCATGAGCTCCTTTCACTCTGTCCCAGTTTTTCCCACTAACCTTCTCCATTGTCTTTGGTGTTTGTGTGTTGAGAAGTCTGGTAACTGCCACAGGTCTCTGATTCAGGGCACTAAGGCCTGTTCCGCCTGGCTCCTGGTCTGGTTGGTTCAGGTGTGTCCCACACTGGGGTCTGCTCTGCTCCACTCCCAGCACAGTGTGATAGACCTTACTCAGTGAACATCCAGGCCATCCTGGGCTGGAGCCCTGCTTCCCTCTGCTATTTCGTGGGTTCTGAAGTTCTAGAACTTGTTCAGAGGCATTTTTTATAGGTGTTTGGAGGGTCCTGGGGGAGAGCTTTAGGCAAGTCTCTGCTTTTCAGATGCCATCTTGGCTCTTTCCCCCATGTATCTCCTTTTCTATTTGGCCAATTCTAGTTTTTAAACCATTGCTTTCTTTTAACAAGCTGCTGACTCTTTTTTTCATAATTCTCTTGCACCACTTTCATTTATTTTCTCAATTTTTGTTCTACCTCTCTTATTTGATGCGTAAGCTCTTCTTTTGAGCTCTTCCATGAGTTCTTTTTGGACTTGAGACCACTTCTGATTTTTCTTTGGAGTTTTCTCCACACATGTTTTGACATTGTTGTCCTCTTCTGATTTTTTGTCTTGGTCTTCCCTGTCACTTCCTGTAGTCAGATTCCTTTTTGTTGCTTTTTGCTCATTGTTTTGGCCTTTGTCCTTACTTTTAAATCTGCTTTCTGCTTCTGAGTGGAAGGGGCTCTGTCTCAGATTTCTTGTTCCAGGAGCTGGGGACCTTGGCTACTTCCCTGGTGCTGCACTGATATTGCCATGATGCCCGCAAGGGACCCTTGTGTCTGTTACTTTGCTGAGGTGAGTGTTATGTGGTGTCTGGCACTTCTGGAGGCTGTAAGCATCTGGCAGCTTACCTGGTGCTAAGGTGGCACCCCAATGCAGTTGTCAGATGTGTGCTGAGGCTGGTGGGGTTTTCCTGTCTTCCTGTTTGCCTGGGGCTACAAGGAAGCAAGAGGCAGGTCTCTGAGCTGGGGGCTGCCATGGTACTGAGGTACATCAGTTGCTGCCTGTCTGCCTGAGGCTATGATGCAGCAAATGGTGATTCTCAGAGCTGGCATCTGCCTGTTCTCCTGCTATGTTGAGACATGTGGAGGTTCTTGGTGTTTGTGTTTGCCTGCTCCACCACACTAGAGCTCAGGATCTCCCACTGGTTTGCTGAGGCAGGGCTTCCTAATCGTCTTGCTGAGATGTTTTCTGTCTTGGACTGTGTTCCCCTTTTACTGAAGTGAGGCAGACCTTTCCTGCTGACCTTCCAACTTTCTTTCCCTAAAGGATTGTTTCACCCCTCTTTTCACAGGTTCTGCTGTCCCAGGATTTGTTTTGGGGTGCTATTTTATGGTTGTTTGGAGCTGAATATGGGAGTTACAGCGATTTCGTGCTTACTCCACTATTTTGGCTCCTAGAAGTCCTGTTAATGTTATTGATGATTATTTCTACAGTAAGATGTATTGATTAAGTCAGGAATCCCTGGATTCACAGTCTGCCTACAATAATAGTTGTGTGATTGCAGAAAAGCCATTTAAACTTACATGGCCCACTCAATTATTTAATGCTACAAATTTTCTATGAGTTAAGGTGCTATATCAATGAAAGGAGTGTCAATAACAGAGAATTCCCTCCATTGGCACTGGACAAGATAAAAGCACCATACAACCAAACTGAAAAAAAGTTCTAGTATTTCAGGGAGTCATGTCGCTTGTCAGAATAGTTATTCTCTCCAGTTTAATTACAAACTTTATTGTGTAGAATTGCTGTTGCCAAGTCTTTCTTTCTTTCTTTCTCCTGATATAAATTTGATGAACTTTTTCTTTTGGTCCTGTTGGTCTTCAGGTAGGATATAGGTCTTCATCTGGTGCCTATTTGAAGGTTTTTTAGTTTCTTCGGACCTTTCAGAGCTTGTGCTCCATTGGGCTATTTTATGAGGACTCAGGGTTGCTTTGCTTGACATATCATTAAGCCAAGATTCATAACCTCAAGGAGGACCATGAACATGCCTGAATGGTTTGGAATTGAAAAATATGAAAAACTCTCTATGTGGAAGGCAGAAGTAAAATATTTATTTACACTCCAGAGGTTCAAATCTGAGAACCAATAACCCCAATAGGATATAGCAGCAATTATATTCCAAAACCAGTAAGCCCAACTCATTGTAGCAACAAGGAAGTTATAATACAGTATTATAGCAAGGAACCAAGTCATCCTGTAACCTTCCCCCCTGCTAGGACCTTCTTGTAAATGATCACTCAAGAATCCTAATTCTCTACTCAGCAATCTCTTCTGCAGCTCTGCTGAACCTGGTTCTCTCTGTGTCTGCTCTTCAATGCTCTTCATGTCTGCTGCCTCAATGTCTTCCTCTCAGTTCTGCTCCCCTTCAATTATCCTTCCCTTCAATTCTGCTCTTTTTCAATTCTGGGCTCTCCTTTTTTACAGTCCTAGCTGGCATCTGATTGGTTAGAACTCAGTTCTCTGATTGGATGAATTCATGATTGACTAGAACTCAGTACACATACCATTGACTCTGGCCTTAGCAACTCCTCTTAGGGTCCTGAGGGCTTTATGCCCCCATTGGCTTAGCACCTAGTAAGTAGGAGCTTTAGGCCCACTTACAAACAAAGATATAATCAAACTTTCCCACCTAGGCCCACCTGAGGACTATTGAATGGGTGGGGAAGATCTTCGATCACATTAATACTACACTTGAATGCAAACTGAGGCACCAAAATGCTAATTTAGCAGAAATAGGTAAGTGGTTATATTTATCAATAACATAATTAATTATTAGCAACATTAACTACCACGGAGGCTTATTTCCTGAGGCTTGATTGAAAACTGATGCATTTTCCTTGGCTGTGAAAACTAACAAAAATATAAAAGATTGATTAGGATCATATTCAAAGGAGAGAGGATTCTGGGAAGATGACAGAGTAGGTCTGAAAATTCCAAGCTCTCAAGATTCCTGCCCCCCCCCACCCCACACACACCAAAGAGTTAAAATAGCACCTTAGGGTGATCAAAGTATGCACGGAGACAAAGAATAGGGTCACAACCTAGGTCTTCCTGGGACAATTTGAGAAGATCTGAAGAAAAATCCCAGGAAGATGTTTGGTCCCAGGAAGATTAAACACCTGCAGGCTAGGTTCCATTTTAACAACAAATGGCAAGGCCCTTAAACAACTAACAGCAAGCCAAGGGGTTAGATGATTTGAGAGGTTGCCTGGGCCCCAGCCACAGGAACTCTTCCTCCCAGCATAGTAAGGGGAGTTAGGCATTTGAGGGAACCTCTGCTGATGAAGAACTCCAGATCCAGCTGTGCTGTGTAGAGAGGTGGGGGCAAGGAGGAACCACCACAGGCCTGGTGAGTGCAGAAGCAGTGGGGCAGAAAGCCCCTGGCTGTGGGCGCTTACAGGAGGTTGGAGGTTTGGCTTTGGTTTCTGGCTAGAGGGGAGAAAGATCTGGGGCAAGAGGCACCATTTCCCATACCCCAGGGGTAGAGGTGATTACAAAAATTAAGCTATTGCCATAAAACAATGTACAGGCAAAGGATAAAGAATCCAACCATAGAAACCTATTATGGGAATAGAGATGACTCAGGTTCATCTTCAGAGGAAGATATTGAAGTAAAGAAACCCCCAAAGAGTAATGGTCACCTGCCCAAAAATAATTTATAGAAGATCTTTAAAAAGGCTTTAAAAATCAAATGACAGAGATGGAGGAAAACTAAAAAAAAAAAAACATAAGAATAATCCAAGAAAAACTAGAAGGTTATGAAAGGAAAGTTAACCAATTAGAAAAGGAGATCCAGAATCTCAAGGAGCAAAATGATACCTTGAAGATTAGAACTGGGCAAAGTGAAGCCAGTGAAATTATAAGAGATCAAGAAATAATAAAACAAAACATGAATAATGAAAAAGTAGAAGAGAAAGTGAAACATCTTATGAGAAAAACAACAGAATTGGAGAATAGACCAAGAAGAGAAACATAAAAATAATTGAAATAACTGAAAGTTATTATAAAAAAGAATCTTGATACAATAATACAAGAAATAATTTAAGAAAATTGTCCTGAAGCACTAGAATTAGGTGAGGAAGTAGAAATAGGAAAAATCCATCAATCACTACTTAAAAGAGATCCTATGAGGAAAACTCATAGGAATATCATAGTCAAATTCTGAAACCTCCAGCACAAGGATAAAATATTAAAAACATCACGATTAAAAAGAATTTAAATATAAGGGTGCCACAATCAGAATTATACAAGACCTAGCAGCAGAGATATTAAAGGACCACAAGTCTTGGAACACAATATATAGAAGAGCAAAAGACCTGGGCCTATGGCTAAAGATATACCCTGCAAAGCTAAGTATTATTTTGAATGAAAATAAATGAACATTTGATAAACTTTCAGACTTTCAAGACTTTGTAAAAACAAGGGTCAACTTAATAGAAGATTTAGCATACAACATCCAAGAGAAACATAAGGTATATACCAAGGACTAATTATAAGGCATTTATGAGGACAGATTGTTTAGCTTTTATATAATGTAAAATGTACATCTAAGATTTTTATTAATAACTGGTAAAATAAGAAAGATTGGGGTAAACCAATGATATGAATTTTAAAAAGTAAAATGATTTAGGAACAGCTAAAGAGAGTAACTATTTTATACAAATAAGGTGGAAGAGGAAGAAAGGATATAGAGGAATTAAATGGGGGAGGAGGGTTGGTAGTTCTGGTAACATAGTTTCATCAGGAGTGGGTTTTAAGAGGGAACAATACATATAAATTTAGAAGAAATAAAATGTTAGGGGCATAGAGAGTGGGGAGAGGACAAGGGAAGGATCTTTAGAGGGGCAAATGAGGGAATAGGTAAAAGAGGCATAGAAAGGTGTTTAGATTAATGGGAATGTGAGGATAGGAAGGGATCCTTGGAGGGAGGGCAAGGCAAGTAATAGGAGGGCAAGGTAGTTGGTAGATGAGGGGATAGGGAAGTAATAGGAGGGCAAGGTAGTAGGTAGAAGTAAAGTAGAGGAGGCAGGAGGGATAGGAAACAAGAGATATGTACAAATATAAAAACAAAGATCAGTAGTAGAGTATGTTTGGGAAAGTATATGTCTATATACACATGTATATATGTATAAGTGTATGTATATATCTATGTGCATGTATATATTGAGAAACATATCTAAACTATATTGCAACCTTTTGTGGGGGTGGGGGGAGGGGGAAAAGAACAAAGTTAAAAAGTGCACAGCAGAGAACAAAAGAAAATACAGGGAAGCAAAGAAAAGATGGACAATTCTCAACACAAAGTATGTTATTTATCATACAGGCTTTCTTGAAATGAAAATTTACTGTTACATATTTTGAATCCTCTTTTATGTTCCGCTATGCATATGACATGCTTTTTTTCTTTCTTATTTTGTATTTAAGTTTCAATATTTAAGTTTAGGATTGGTTTTTGTTTCTTTTTTCTATTCTGTATTTGTGTTCTGGCAAAATAAATTTTTAAAAAAGAAAAAAGCAGTATATTCAAAGGATGAAAGTAAAGAAATATGAAGAATTTGAGAAGATATTCAAATATAATTTAGGATAAACTTTGATAATTACTTATTTCATTGTGAAGATGGGCACAAGGAAGGGCAGTAAAAATGTCAGAAAAAATGACAGATCAAGAGATGAAAGAAGCTGGAGAGATTCATATTATTCAGAAGCTTCATGTTTCTATTTTATTATCATTCTGTTTATACAGAGGGGTATGAGGTACATTGAATATACACCAAACAAAATCATACACACACACACACATACACACATACACACACACACACACACACACACAGAGCACAAACTTGCTATATTAACAGATAGGATATGACTGGTTACTAACTTTGCAGTCATTTCCAAATTAGTTGCCTGTTTGCAACTATCATAAGTAAAACTTATATATAAAACTTTATGTATATATATATATATATATTTATGTGTGTTTGTATATATGTATATATATATGTATGTGTGTGTGTGTATATATATATATATATATGTATATATGTATGTATATATATGTAAAACTCAACCCAAGTCCATAGGGTCTACTGAATGTATTGGAGGCCTTTTTTTTTATTCTTTAGTAACTGGACTTTCAGAATTTTCCTTGTGGGATAGAGAAATTCCTGAAAGCTTTCTGAACTCTGGGAATTGTAGTCTTAGGCAGACAGTGCTTTCTTCCCATCTTGGGAGGGATTGTTTATTGCACCCAGTTCCTGGCCTTTCTGAATTGAACTTTTGCAGAGAAGAGACTTTTACTTTCAATTTTAAAGAGAAAATGATACCTCAATGTGCTGACAAATGTTTAAAAACTATCTCTCAGAAGAAGTATGCCAGATACACTAAGTGTTATTTGATCATTTCTGTTCTGTTCAACTCTTCATGACCTCATTTGGAATTTTCTTGGCAAAGATACTGGAGTGATTTTCCCTTTCCTTCTCGAGTTCATTTTACAGACGAAGAAATGGAGGCAAACAGGGTTAAATGACTTGCTAATAAGTATGTGAGGGCAGATTTGAACTCAGGAATTTGAGTCTTCCTGACTCCAGGCCCAGTGCTGAATTAACTGCATCACCTAGTACTTTTAAATTTAATTTATATAATTTTATTCATCAGTTTCCAGGTCTAGACAATAAACAGAACAATAAGTTAAGCCCAAATTTGTAGAAATTGCTGATTTTGTAAATGCTCACACTAAAAGTTTAACAATCAGCTCTCAAGAGCTGAGGTGGCTCCAGCACACCCCTGGATAGATGGAAGAGTAGGAAGCAAGCAAGGGAGACAGACAGGGGAAGTTCACATACTTGAATAGAGTTTGGGATTATGTTGGTGGTGTGGTGCTAAGTCATTTTCACCTAGTCGTAAGTCCCATTGAGAGATGTGGCTGAATTCTTTCTCTCAGAGAAACTGAGAAAACCAGTGAAGTTCTTTAATTCTTTCCCTTCTGCCTTTTTTCCTGCCTGCAGATGACAGAAACTAACTCCATGGTTTCTCTGTTCTTTAAGTTTGCTTATAGCTACAGATTCGTGTCCTCAAAAGCATCTTATCCTTCATGTAATACTGTATTTTATCATCACTTTTTTGTGATGCTTCTCTATTATTAATTGAATGTATGGGGGGATGGGATATATAATGAAGGGCCAGTAAATAGCTGCAAATACACATAATTAGAAGGTGAAATGGGATATAAAATAGTCAGGATTTCATTCTGGCTTGAGGGCTCCTCAGAAGAGAGCCATCAGAAGGAATTTAATCCAAAATATAACCTGAACAAAAATTCCTATTACAAATTATCTGGTAAATGTTTCCCTGGCCTTTTCATGAATAAATAAAGGAATGAAAGCATAAAAAAAGGATCTATTCTATGCAAGTCATTATGCCTAGCTCTGGAGATACAAATAGAAAAGATATTCCCTGCCTTCAAAGAGCTGACAATTTACAGTAGGAGACAACACATATGGAAAGTTTTGGCTGCAAGTCAGACAGAAAGGGCCCACAGTCTTTAGGGTACAGCAGCAAAGCAGTAAATCAGTCAGTCAACTAGTATTTATTAGGCAAATACTATGTGTCAGGCGCTGTGCTAAATGCTTTGTAAGAAGACCTCTATTGAGGTGGCTTTCTACTTCCCAGGGAAATTCTTTCACCTTTTATGTATCTAATCATTAGGAGACTGTCCTACATTAAACTCATTACAATAAGCTTAAGATGACCTCTCTGTAATGTATACTTTATAGCATCTAGGTCTGTCCTCTACAGACAAGTTTAACAAGTTACCTAATCTAGCTGCCACCTATAAGGTAGGGAAATCAACCTAGCTAAAGAATCAAGGCACTCAGAAAAGAGACAGGAGGCAGCATGTGCAGGGCAAGTCAAACCACTGTCACGACCCTTGCCGAAATCTCCCATTACTGACCAACTGACACTAAGATGTTTTAGTCCTTGTCTCTTCAGCAGCCACAGACACCAAGGACCTGTAAAAGAAAGTTCTTGCCACCATCAAATAGTTCACTATCAGAAACTGATTTTGTTTTGTCAATGGAGCTGATATTAAAGAAGAAATTATTTGCTACTGAACTCTAAGGACTATGGGATATTTCCATCTGCTTTGCAAATGAAATTTCTATACATGTTGTCCACACACACACACACACACACACACACACACACAGAGAGAGAGAGAGAGAGAGAATTATGATATAAATTCTTTGAGAACCCAGAGTGTCTCTGGTTTCTGGCTTTAAAACAAGTCAAAGAAAAGGAAGACAAAAAAACCTAAGAATATCAGTCACAATACATTATACCTGACTAGTCATTTCTCAGTAGAAAATGGGCAGATTGAAGCTTTGGCCCTGTGAGGACCAGCTTCTTGTCAGCAATTGGCACTGTTTATATCTTCTGCATAGTAGAAGAAAAAAAATCATGACAGGTGATCTCTGTTATGACACATTTCTTCATAGATAAAGAGAAGAAGGAAACCTCATCATCTGACGGAAATACCAATGAAATAGCCTATCTTTGCTCATAACTGAAGATGAATGTCATAACAGAGATCAGACCTTGGGTGTTACATGTGTATAAACCCACCATGCCTCAGAGTTGGAACTCTTTGGGATAATAAACATGGAAAATAAGTGCTTGGATTAGGAATTTTGTATCATTGCCATAATATATGCATATGTACATATCAAGCAGAAAGTATTATATGGGCCACTTGAATGTGTCTAGAGGTGAGTGACTGGGATGGAGCAGGTGCTAGGGAAAAGCCTAAAGACCACAATACATAAAGCTCCTTTCAAGGACCTGAGATGTTTATCTGGGAGAAGACCAATAAATAAATTTTTAAAAACAGCTTATTTACTGCTTATATGTGCCAAACACTATGCTAAGCACTGGATATGCAAAAAGAGGCAAAAGATAATCCGGCCCTCAAGGAGCTTGCAATTTAATTGGGAAGACAACATGCAAACAAATATATACAAAGTAAGGTAAACACAGCACGAATAGTACATAATTAACAGCAGAAACACTAGAATTAAGGGAAGTTTGATTGGGACCTATTGGAAGCCAAGGGAGTTAATAGGTGGAGATGAGGAGGGAGAGCTTCCAGTCATGAGGAACAGCCAGAGAAAATGTTAAAGGCCAGGACATAGAGCAAGGAGGCTAATGTAAATGGATCACAGTGTATAAGGGGAGGAGATGGGGAAGGCATAAGTTGTAAGAAGGTGGGAAAAGTAACTGATAACAGGTTATGAAGTGTTTTGAATGCCAAACTGAGGATTTTGTATTTGTTCCTGAAGGTAATAGAGAAGGAAAGAAGAAGGGAAATAGGGAGGGAGGAGACGAGAGAACTAGATATACTTTTATGTGGTAGTTTCTTTTCCATGAATGAGGTAACATTTATTGTCTTCAGTTTATATCACAATCTCAGGCTTATGACCATCCTCTGTGGCTGCCTATATGGTTACCTTTAAATTCTTGTACTGTACTATTTTAAATGGAGGCACTTCCAAACATAACCTGAAAATGTACTGCCCATATAATGTCAGGGAATTACTAATCTTAATCTAAGATATCTTAATCTAAGGTGGTGCAGTGGGTAGAGCATCTGTCCTGGAGTCAGGAAAACCTGAGCTGAAATACAATTTCAGACAATTAATGGTTGTATGACTCTGAGCAAGTCACTTACCTCTGTTTGCCTTAGGTTTTTTTTTTAATCTGTAAAATGAGCTGGAGGAGAAGGAATTGGCAAACCATTCTAAAAAGTTGCATAATTTAATCCATTCTTCAATTTTCCTTCACCTTTTAAAGAAATAAAAAGAAAAGGAATGAAAACAACCAAGACCAAAAAGTTGAAATTACTTGTTAAAGTCATCACTTAAGAAGGAAGATCTGATCCCAACTCTTCTTCCTCTTGGTTTAGTGCTCTGTCTCCCTGGATGAGAATGCACCTGAGTTGGACTTTGAAGAAGCAGTAGGATATCAACAGGCAAACACTGAATTCAGAGAATTCCAGGAAAAATTAAAGCTATAAGGAAAAACACAAAAATTATAAGATCATAGATTTCAAACTGGAGGGTCCTTAGAGATCGTCTGGTTCAGTTTCATTGTTGTTGTTGTAGTGGTTGTTCAGTTGTGTACAACTCTTCATGATCCCATAGATCATAGCATGTCAGGCCCTTCTATCCTCCACTATCTCTTGAAGTTTGTCCAAGTTCATGTTCATTGTTTCAATGACACCATCCCATCTATCTCATCCTCTTCTCTAAATTTTCACTTTTGCCTTCACCTTCCCCCAACATCAGGGTCTTTTCCAATGAGTCCCATCTTCTCATTATGTGGCCAAAGTATTCAAGCTTCAGTTTCAAGATTTGACATTCTAGTGAATAGACTGAACTAATTTCTTTAAGTATTGACCAATTTGACCTCTTTGATGTCAAAGAGACTCTCAAAAATATTCCCCAACACCACAATTTGAAAGTGTTGATTTAGGATGGCAGAGAAAAGCCAGGAAGTTACCTGAACCCTCCCCAGTTTCCCTCAGAAACAACATTAAATCAAGACCTTAAATGGAGCAACAGAATCTATAAGAAGACAAAGTGAAACAATTTTCCAGCTTAAGATAACTTAGATAACTTCAGTAAAGGTCTGTCTTACTTGAATGGAAGGGAAGGGCACCCCAGCACAGATGGTATTGAGGCAATCCAGTGGGTAGCTGTCAGTCACAGCACAAATCAGTTACCAAGGCCTCTTGGTCTTGGCTCAGCAGGACAGAGGCACAGCAGGCCAACTGTGAGGCCTCCAGCCCCAGTGCAGAAGACAAACTGCCAGCCCTGAAATGCCCAGTGCAACATGCATGACTATCTCAGGCCACCCTGTATTAACAACCCAGCTAGCAGCTTCTATGGGGGCGTAAGATGTACCCACAGTCAGCACCCAGGAGGCTGCCGGGATGCCGGGAAAGCACAGGTTCTTTTTATCTGCTTAAACAAGGAAAGCACAGTGAAGGGGTTGACCAGCTTACTTTAATCCAGCATTCAGTTAGCATACAGACAACATTCATTTAGTTCAGGGGAAAACGCCAGCATTCAGTTAGTTCAGGGGAGCAAAGAGACAAGCATCAAGAGACATACTTCAGGGGAAAAAACCAGCACCCTGAGGTTCAAAACATTCATTTAGTTTGGGGGAAAACAAACCAGCATCCCGAACCTCAAAACCAAAAATACAAACAAATTACAAATATCAACAGACAGACCCAATACAATTCATAGTTACCAACATTTGGGCTTGGCCAGAGAGCAAGGGCTGGCCCAGAGTCATACTCACCATTGCTCCCACACCAACCAGAAAAGGAAAGAGGAATCTTCAAGCTGTCCTCTCCCCTCTTACAGAGTTTTGGACATCATCAAGTGCCGCCTGAATGACCAGAGCCAATTGGTTCTTGAGCTGGCCCCTACCCCTAGCGTAGACCAGGTTAACACCCAATAGGGCGTGGCTCTGAAGTTAATGCCTCCCCTCAGCCAGCCCCATGACTCATCACACAGGAAGTTCTCTGATTCCTGGCATGGTCGCTGGGCTTCCTGCCCTGGAAGAGCAAGCCACGGTGTCCAGAGGCTCAATGAGGTAAGCTGAGTCATTCAAAGAAAACAAAGGCCATTCTGGTTACACACCCAAAGGCAGTGAGCAAGCCACCAACACCTGAGACCCTGGCACAAAAAGTTAGTGAGCATGCTGCTGCCTCTATAACAAAAAGCTTGAAACAGTGCCCCCTGAGCCCCAGGAGCAGAGCTCAACTTTAAAGCTCACAAAACAGACTCAAAATAAGCAAAAAGCAGAAAAGAGCCCTGACCATAGAAAGCTACTATGGTGACAGGGAAGACAAAAACACAAACTCAGAAGAGGACAACAATGTCAAAAGACCCCCATGCAAAGCCACAAAAGGAAATGTGAATTGGTCTCAAGCCCCAAAAGTCTTCTTGGGAGCTCTCAAAAAGGATTTTAAAAATCAAATAAGAGAGGTAGAAGAAAAATTGGGAAAAGAAATGAAAGTTATGCAAGAGAGAGCCAATAGCTTGGAAAGGAAGGAAAAAACTGACTGCAGAAAACAGTTACTTAGAAATAAACATTGGCCAAATCGGGAAAAACCCACTAAAGAAAACAACTCCTTAAATAGTAGAATTGGCCAAAAGGAAAAGGAGGTACAAAAGCTCACTGTAGAAAATAATTTCTTAAAAATTAGAATTGGGCAAATGGAAGCTAATGACTCTATGAGACATCAAGAATCAGTCAAACCAAACCAAAAGAATGCAAGATTAGAAGAAAATTTAAACTATCTCATTGGAAAACAACTGACTTGAAAAAGAGATGCAGGAGAGATGGTTTAAGAACAATTGCACTACATGAAAGTCATGATTAAAAGAAGAGCATGATTTTTTCACAGGGGGCTGAGCCAAGATGGTGGCATAAAAACAGGGACTCACTTGAGCTCTCCCCAGATCCCTCCAAACACCTGTAAAAATGACTCTAAACAAATTCTAGAGCTATGGAACCCATGAAATGACAGTGAAACAAGTCTCCAGCCCAAGGTGGCCTGGATGGTTGCTGGGAAGGGTCTATCACACTGTCCTGGGAGTGGAGCACAGCCCAGCATGGGCAGTGCCAGGACAGACCAGGCCAGAGCAGATGGGCAGAATAGACCTCAGGGCACTGAATCACTGGCAGCTGTGGTGGTTTCCTGGCTTCTCAATCCACAAATACCAAGGACAACATAGGAGGTCAGTGGGAAAATTGTTGGACCTGGGTGAGAGAGGGGTGTGGTCCAGCCCCAGTTGAAGGGCAGCAGAGGTGGCTGCAGTGGTGGCAGAAGCAGCAGCAGCAGCACTGGAGAATGCTTCCAGAGCTCCAGTCCCACAGATGGGGAGTGGGGGGAGAATCAGGTGGCTGATCAGAGCAGGAGTGCAGGGATCTCTTTGCTCATGCTAAGGCAGCGTTCTCTTGCTTTACCCTGCTTGGATCTGGGTCTCAGTCCTGGTTGGTGGTCCTTGGGGGAGGATGAGCAATGGAGTGGCAGAGCCTGTGGTGGCTGTGGAGGGGGAGTAGTCCTGGTAGTTAGATGATAGAAAGGAGTGCTTGAGATCACTCACAGACCAGAGCACATGCCAGGAGAGGGGTATCATATCATCTCAGGATAGAAGTAGCTCTTAGAAGAGCAGTGCAAAATTTGTGAAGCTTGGGATAAAGCACTCTCCACTCTGGAAGCAGTCATACCCTGACAAAGAGCTCAAAAGTCAAGTAATTGGCTGGGAAAATGAGATGGCAGCATAAAAAGACTCAGACTATAGAATCTTACATTGGAGACAATGAAGATCAAAACATACAGCCAGAAGAAGTCAACAAAGTCAAAGATCCTACATCAAAAGGCTCCAACAAAAATATAAATTGATTTCAGGCCATGGAAGAGCTTAAAAAATGATTTGGGAAAATCAAATAAGAGAAGTAGAGGAAGAATTGGGAAGAGAAATAAGAGTGATGCAAGAAAATAAGAGTGGTGCAAGAAAAATGAGTCAACAACTTGCCAAAAATACTGAAGAAAATAACAACTTAAAAAACAGACTAACCCAAATGGCAAAAAGAAGTCCAAAAAGCCAATGAAGAGAAGAATGCTTTAAAAAGTAGAATTAGCCATAGAATTCAGATGGCAAATAGTTCACTTCCACAGTGTTTTCCTATGTTGCCTGGTGTGTGTGTATGTGTGTGTGTGTGTGTGTGTGTGTGTGTGTGTGTGTGTGTGTAGAAAGGTGCTGTGGTATGGGGAGAGAGAAGAGGAAGAAATTGACTCTCTTCATGAAAACTCCCTTCAGCTCTCCTCCGAGTATCTGAAGTTCTATGAGCACTAACTGTGTTGGAGCATAAAACATTGTTATTGGAGAGAAACGACTTGAGTTAAGTACCAGTTACACTTTTTATTACCCATGTAACCTTTGGCAAACTAAAAAATCATAGACTTTCAGAGGCAGAGGTAATGTCAGAAGTCATCTAGTTTAACCTATATTACAATAAGATTTATTTCTACACTATCCCTAGCAAATTATCCTCCTATCTTTGTCAGATGACCTCTACTTGGGGACCAATGGAGCTGCCCCAAGGCAACCCATTTCACTTGGGATACTTATATTTCTTGATTTGTTTCTCTTACATCAATCTGAAATCTACTTCTCTACACCTTCTACACTCCCAGATCCTAGTTTTCTTGCCTGGGGTCAAGCAGAAATATAATTCCCTATCAATATGACAGTTCTTAAAGTATTTGATGACCACTCTCATATGCAGTCTTACCCTTTCCCCTTACAGTATAAAGAGCTCCAGTTACTTCAATTGATCCTCAAGTGAGACTTTCAACATAACCTCAAGTCCTTGCAAGTCCTTCGGTCACCTTCCTTTGTGCTTCATGGTATCAATAATGTCTCTCCCAAAATGTTGAGCACAAAAATAAAATGTCATAGGTGGGGACTGACCAGGGCAAAGGAGAGCAGAGCTATGATGCTGTTTTTTCTGTGGACACTATACTTCTTTTAATGTTGCTACTTTATTCTTGCTTCTCCATCACCTTCCTTATCCATTTAGGTGCTGTCTTATTCCACCTCTACAACCTATATCATATATGACGTCTTATCTGCTCAGATGTCCACCACCCTAGTTCATATATTTATCACTTCTTGCCTAGGGTACAGCAGTATCTTCCTGTAAAGGATGAATTAATTATTTTCTATTTTTACATTTTCTGGAAAGATCCTTGGCTGCTAATATCTGGTCAATTTTTACAAAATTTCCATGTGGTACTTTAAAAAATACATATATTCTTTAGCTGTCCCACTTAGAAGACTTCATATATCTTTAGCTAAGACTTTAATCTTCAGATCTATATTTTCCCTGTTTGTTAGATTTAGTTATTAGATTTGTCTAAATCTGAGAGAAATACATTTAAGTCTCCAATTATTAGAAGAGATTTCAAATTAATTTCCCTTTTCTTCTTTTCTAAATTTCTTATTATTTGATCAGTTTTTATATTTATTTATTCCTTTTTAATCTCTTTGAACTCCTAAAGGAATTAGAAATGCTAAAATAACAAGTTTTAGCTTCATCTTTCCAAATAATTTCTGTTATCATGTTGAAGACCTTGGCTGCTCACTTCTTTTTTCCCTTTTCTACCTCAGTCTGAGAAATATCAATTTCTGTGGGTAGTAATGAAGACAAAATATTGTCCCTTGATGGAGATTTTCCTGTGTCACAATTTTACTCTTTTCCTACACGTTTCTGTTTTCTGTATGTTTATGTGTACTTTTTCTTCAATTTGCCATAAAAGGCATTCTTTTATTCTATGCTGAATATATCTAGTGATATGAGTAGTTCTCAAGATTGCAAAAAGGGTAGGTTAAAAGGAAGAACACTTGAAGACACAAGAGACAGTCTGTGCAAAGGTATGAAAGTGGGAGACAGAATAATGCCACATCCTACTTGTGGCCTTTCCTTATCCCCTAATTGTTAATAATAATCCTCTCCTCCCTCCACCAAATGATACAATAAGACATATATATATATATATATATGTATGTATGTATATACATGTGTATATACCTATGTATACATATATATGAATATAATTATTACTTATCTGTATACCTATTGTTACTCCCCAGTTGTACGTAAGATCCTAAGGGCAAGTACTCTCCAGTTTTGTCTTTGTATTCCCAGTGACCAGTGTAATTCTTCACTCAGAGAATGTGCTTAAATCCTTGTTGAATAGAATTTAATTTACTTAGTCCAATGATTTAAACATTGCAAACCAGAATCAAGTACAGACCAATGAGGAACTTGATCAGAGATTTCTTTCTAGGTCACGTTTAGCTATTAGTTACTTATATTTGTCATTCAGACAGTTATGAATCTATTGAACTGTACTAACATCCAGCCCAGATCTCTTAAGGAAAGCATAAGAGACTACATCAAATGTTTGTTCATATATGCAATTTCTACATACAACAGTTCACTAAGAGGGCTAGTCTGCTAACCCTGTCCAAAACCATAGTTCAGCTGTCATTACTTGATTTTAATTAAACCATGCTAAATATTTCTAGATGCTCACTAATCATCCTTTTAACAATAAATTCTAGAATTTTTCAGGAATTTAAATTAAGTACCCTGGTCCATTTTTGAAGCCTTCCAATCTCTTCCCATCTAGAAATAAAAATATTTGTCTTTCCCCAGGCCTATGGCTTATCTCCAATACTCCAAGATCTTTCAATGCTCAGTCACAGTAGATTAACAATCATTTCTGTCAGTTTTTCAGCGTCCTGGAAAGCAATTTGTTTTGTCCTGATAACTTGAATTCATCCATGGTGTCTAGATGTTCCCTTAATGACTCCTTACTTATCCTGGTAATCAACTATTTATTAATTTTTGTTCTGGTCTTACAAGCTCGAAGGTTATTTTCCTTGACGGAGAAAACAGAAAATAAATAAAAATGGATTACCTCTGCTTTCTCTCTGTCTGCTGTCATTTTCCTTTGAACCCCAAGCAGCAATTCTACTCTTTCCTTGGTCTATGTCTTTTCTGTAGAATATCTTTTCTTGTTCTCCCTTTTTTTTTTTTTTTTTTGCTAGCACATCTCATTCTAAGCTTTAGCCTTCTGGACGCTATTAGAGAATCGTATCATGTTTTTGTACACATATTCTGTTATCTACCCTTGTTTCCATTTTATATACTTGTCATTTTGTTTAAAGTTAATTTTTTTTAACTTCCCTGTTCATCTATCCACATAGGCTCTCCCCTTCCTGTCTTATGAATTTCCCCATTGAGAAATGACTACCCTTGCTGAGCTGACTTCCTCTACAGAATTTTAGTTGTGAAATCCACTTTCTGAGATTTTTTAAATTTTGCATTCCCCAAAACTGAATTATTCCTGCTTTCTTCTCTTTTTCTATCACAAATTCTTAGAAGCAGTGAACACTTTCCACAAAGGTTCCTGTCATTCCTACTCCAGCAACCATCTCCAGAATATCAGATATCAGTTGATCCTGTTTCTTCCTCCTATCTTTTGAATGATGACATGAATATTAAGGTAAACCAATGAATTGTTAGTTGTAATACTTTGGAGAGAGAAAGAAAGAAAGAGAGAGAGAGAGAGAGAGAGAGAGAGAGAGAGAGATCCATCAACCTAATATCTATCTATCTATCTATCTATCTATCTATCTATCTATCTATCTATCTTCTATCTATATGTCTCCTACCACAGACTCAAACAATTTGGAAAGAACCTCAGCGGCCATTTAGTCCAATTCACAAATGAAAGGAATCACCAATATAACATAACTGATAAGTGATCTCCTTGAAAACCTCCAAGAAGGGGAAACCTATAACCTCTTAGGGCAAAACATTCAACTTTTTGGAAGAGTTCTGTAAAGAATGTTCTTTTTTTCTGAAATCAAGCTTAAATTTCTACCTTTGCAATTTATATTCATCATTCCTAGTTTTGTTCTCTGCGACCGAGCAAAACAAATCTAATGCTTCTGTCCCATGACAGCCTTTGAGATGATTCTGCCATCTTATGCCTTTGAAGTTATTTTTTTGCTCCCAAGTGCAAAGTTTTACATTTATCTCTAATAAATTTTATTTTATTAGATGCAGTAATGTGTGATCGTCTGCATATTATTCCACTCAACAACTAGTTTAATAATCCTGTCCCAAAACTAGAATGAGGATAGTTTCCAGACTCTAGCTTGCTTTTTTTTTTTTGGTATTCCTAGATCTTTGCACAATACCTAGCACATAGTAAGCATTTAATAGATGTCCCATCTGACTATCTACTATCTATATCTATCACATATCTATCATCTATCTATCTACCTATCTAATATTGCATAACCACTACCTGATGAAGCCAAACTGGCTCCAAAGGTGCAGCTTCCCTTTGCAGAGGTTTGCCAATTATCCATTCTAGAACTTTCCTAGGAGTTCAAGTCAACCTCAATGGCCTATAAATGGAAGGCTCTGTTTCCTTCCCTGTTTTGAAAACTAGGACATTTGCCTAATTTTGGGATATCTCTCTTGTTTTCCATTATCTCTTATTACTGACAGCAAAGATGTCTCTCAGTTCCTTTTGGACGTGAGGTTGCAGTTCATTTGAGTCAGCTGACTTTGAACTCCTTATGGGCAGCTAGATGTTTTCTGTTACTCATTTTTTGGTTCTGTAATTACAGTGTCAAGATCATTCTGTTTTACAGAGAAAACAAACAAAATCTGAATTAAGCAGCTCTGCCTTCTGTGCGTTGTGAGTTAGCATTATCTATTCCAACCCAAAGCCCCTCTTCTTTTCCTCACAAAGTTGTTCTTTCAAAAAAAAAAAAACCTTTTATGGCATTCAAGCTTTCATTTATCCTATTTAATTGTATAGGGTAAACTTATAGAGAGCCAGAGCCTAGTTATGAGCTTCATCCTACCAAATCACATTTTTTCTATAAGATGAAATTTGTGCCCTTAGTTTCACACTTCTAATTCATTGTTTTTCTTACTTAAACTTGCAGCACTTAAGTACCTGAAGACATGAGTTTTCCTACTCTTGATGAGAATTATAATCTGGACAATAGGTATTTTTTTTAACAATTTTTCTTTCCTATGTGGCTAATTAGACTAAACTTTTTTGAATTATTGTAGATTTTTTTTTGGAGGCATTGCAATCATTTGTACTTTTTGCCATCTTTCCAAGAAAAGTGTATTCAGCCTGTAGTAAAGCTCTCCTTCAACATTATGTTACCTTAGCATACTCTACAGTCATTGGCAGTCTAAAGTATGGTGCCCATTGAGGAAAAAGTCCATGCTACCACCAGGTCTCACAGGCAAAAACTGCAAAGCTAGCAGATTACCATTGGGGCCTAGGCCTGTAGAATGTCACACCTGGTAGGGTCCTTAAAATCACAAAGATGGAAATATTGCTTTTTTGGAATGGGGAGTCTTTAGATGTCATCTATTCAAAACTTTCATTTCATAGTTGAAGGAAACTGAGAATCAGAGAGCTGAAGTGACAAACAAAGTCACATGCTCGTGTATAGTAGAACTAGTCTTTGAACTGAGAGTTCCTGATTTCTAGTTCAGGGCTCCTTCCACACATCTTTAACTCAGAAGAACCCATTACTATATGCAGCTCTCCTTGGGGGGAAGAAAGCACGTAGTGTTTTGTAAATTCTAGGTATTACTATTCTGTCTTCTTTTCATTGAAATGAAAACCTCAAATCAAAAGCATCTGTCCTTTTCCTTGTATATGTCAAAATGTAATTGGCTACGGTTGGGGTTTGTTGCCTTTATTACTTTTAATAGCAGTACAGCCACTGATTGCCCAAGCTGATGGTTAATTTAATTTCTGTCAATACAATATTGGGGCTGTCTGCATATTCAGGCCATGATTAACTGCAGCCGAGTCCATAACACTAGCGTTATTATTACTGCATTTAACTACCTCTCAGGAGAAGACAAATTAAATTATGTTGAAAATGCTGTTGATTATCATTACGAACTTATTTGTAGAGCACAATTACTGATCTGTTGTAAAATAAATCAAATTTTTTATCATCTTTGTATAAATTAAATTTAATGTAGGAGAATGGAGAGTGGTGACTACAAGACTTCAGGCAGCTTTATGTAAGTCAACCAAGCACTGAATTAAAATAATAATCACAGATGAACATTATATTATATTTTAATAAAGAGCTACTCCATGACCAACTGTGCCTCATAGATTATGGGATTTTAACAATAAAGCAGCAAACTTGTAGTAGGTTGTGTGATGTTGACTTGAGCAAAAGTTAAGACCTACAAATGAAATATATTATTATGGTTATTATTATTACGACAGCAACTACTACTGTTGCTATTAGGTCAATCACAATTCCTATAATTTAAGGAAAACCACTTTACGAACAATAACATTAATGTTATATAACATTAATGTTATATAGCTTACATATGACCATCATTTCATTTTTCTCCTTTCCTTTATAATTTACTTGGCCTTCAGCTTTCCCAATGTAATATGCTAATGCCCCAGTTAGTCAGAAATCACCATGCCAGTAAAAAGATGACATGGTGTGTCACCTTAACAACTATAACTAGAAGAAAACACTTTGGGCATATGTTCAGAAGTTTAATGCACACTAAACCCTCCCTATCACATTCTCCACAACATAATTACCTCTAAGAGAAACGCTAGGTCCCTGGTTACCAATTAAAATACAGAGAAGGCAATAATAATACCTACCCTTCTTCCTATTAAGCAAGGCAACAAGCTTCCCCTCTTTTAAATAACTAAACAGCTCAGATGGCTGAATAAACTTATGTGCCCAGTGCTCCTTCCCTACGTTTTTAATGAAAGAAGAGACAACTCTAAATGCTCTCCTCTGTAAAACAAAATTTCAGAGGAAGGGTGGCACAGTGATATAAGATCCTCAGGCCTGGAGTCAGGAGACTGTAACAACAATGCTGCTTGCCGCTACTGTGGCTGTGTAAGACCAATAACACCAGCACACAGAAGGGCTGCCAACACAGGTTCTTTGATCTGCTTTGTCAAGGAAAGCAACTTTAAGGTGTTAACAATCTCACTTTAATTAAACAGACATATGTCATTCACTTAGTTCAGGGGGAAGAGACCAGCCCCCTGAACTTCAGGGCAAATGCAAACAGAAATTACAAACAGATCAACAGACAGACTTTGTCTGATCAAATTACATACATAGTTACCAAAAAGAGAAGCACCAACATCTGGGTTTTCAAAGCCAGGGGGCTTCAATGGCTTGCCCAGAGTCTCATCACTCACACTATTTCAATGAGCATGTCCCCAAAAGTCAAATAATAACCTTCCAGTACATATATGCTCTGCAGGACTCTGAGGGCTGGGGGCCTACCATTTAGGGTGTTAGAAAGTTAGTTCTTCAATCCCTAGCACCAGGGTATGGGAAAGTTCTTCAATCACCAGTACCATATCATATACATTATTTCTAATCAATGACTCCTGATTGCCTTAGTTCTGAGAAACACTGTAAAACAAAAAGGAGTCCACTTTACCTGCCCTATTTAAACAAAGGTGAGACTCATTAAAGGTACTTGATAAGGTTAGCATCCCAAAAGAGAAGAACAGCAAAAAAAAAAAAAAGTCCCACCCTGATTACCATTACAGAGACCTGGGATGACCCTGCCTCCTAATAGTTGAGTGACCTTGGGCAACTCACCTAGCCTCCCTAAAATTCTTTTTCTACATCTGGAAAATGGGGATAATGCTATTTTGCTGCTAGTTTACGACCAAAATACTTCTTTGGATAGTGATATGCTACAGATATTTGAACGGCTATTACCATTTGTTTTGCCTATAGACTAGAATTCTCCACGGGTAATTACTCAAAAAGTCAATGTAATCCAATGGAAAGAATATGAGATTTGATGTTAGAGATCCTGGGTTTAAATCTCAGTTCAGTCGTTTAATTCCCTGTGTGACCCTGAGAAAATCAATGAACATTCCTGGACCTCAGGTTCCTCCACTATAAAATTATGTGTTTGGAGCTCTAAATCTACTACCACTACTAGAAGATCTACTATTGTAACGCACTTAAAGGATAAAATCAAATTAGATAGTGCAGATTCATGCTTTAGTTGGTTTGAAACAAGATTCCTGATTTAACAAATTGTTCTGTTTCTGTGTCTGTTAATGACAGCTGACGTTTATATGGCACTTTCTGGGCGCCAGATACTTCACTAAGAAATTTACAAATTATATCTCATTTGATCCTTGTTGCAACCTTGGGAGGGAGGGGATGTTATTATCTTCATTTTACAGAAGAGGAAACTGAGGCAAACAAGATTAAGCAGCCATTATTTAGGGTCACAAAACAAGTAAGTGGCTCAGGCTGTATTTGAACACAGGTATTCCTGACTCGAGGTCCAGTGCCCTAGCCACTGTACCTCCTCGCCCGCATTATTATTATATTAAAAATGACAATAATCATGCTTTGCGTTTGAATAAAAGACCCTTCATATGTATTATTTCAGTTATTCTTTTAATAAAAAACCCTGTGAAATTGATGCAGCAGGGACGATTGCTCGTGTTTTACATGTAATTCAATGGGATTTTAAAAAATTTAAATACTCATCGCATTTGGTAAGTTCAAGGCATCTTCATAATAGTGTCAGATACAAAGACAAAATCAAAACAGTCTCCAACTTTAAGAGTCATTTACAAGGGGCAAGGTGGGCACTGAAAAAGAAATACAAAATGCGTGCAAAGTACAGACTCTCATAATAATGCATTCACTCAGGTGATGAGTGCCTAAAAAATGTTTGTCGCCCCATGAGAAAGGGATGTATAGGAGAAAAATTGGGAAGTAGAATTGGCAACATTTGACCGTTTAATTGACACGGGTTTAAAAGGAGAGGGATGAGTCATGAATCACTCTGAAGTGGTGAAATTGCAGACTAAAATATGGTATTTCCCACGACAGCAAAAGGGTATTTATGATGAGGGTTGAGATGTCAAAGGGCATCAGGGAAGAGATGTCCAGCTGGCAGCTGGTTGGCCTAGTGTTCGAGAGAAAGATAAGTCGTGATTATGTATATTTGAAAGTCATCTGCATAGAAGCTCCTATAGAAGCTGAGATGACTAAGACAGAGAGTATAGAAAGAGAAAAGAAAAGGATTAAGGACTGGGTCATACATCCATTCTCAGGGGTCAGAAAATTTGAAATGATCTAGCAACAGAATCAGAGAAGTGGTTTAAAGGTCATCCCAGGTCTCTGTAATGGTAATCAGGTGGGACTTTTTTTTTGCTCTTCTTCTCTTTTGGGAGTGTTTCTCAGAACTAAGGCAATCAGGAGCCATTGATTAGAAACAATGTATATGATGTGGTACTAGGGATTAAAGAACTCTCCCATACCCTGGCGCTAGTGATTGAAGAACTAACTTTCCAACACCCTAAATGGTAGGCCCCCAGCCCTCAGAGTCCTGCAGAGCATATATGTACTGGAAGGTTAGGAGGAGAACCAAGAAAGAAAAATGCTAAAAAAAAACAAAAAAAAAGAAAGAAACTTAGGTAGCAGTATCTAAGAGCAAGTGATGATCCACAAGGTCCAATGTTCCAAAGAAAAAAACCACTTAGAATATTCCATCTGGGTTAGAGCACTTGTTTTTAGCCTAAAGTTGATTAACTTTTTTATTTTTATAGTGGTATGTATGTCAATATAATTGATTTCATGTATAATCTTAAGAAAAGGTCCATAGATTTCACCAGACTGACAAAGAGATTAATAACACAAAAAAAGTCTAAGAACCTTCTGATTCAGGAGGCTATGGTTATGAATAGGGCAGCCTAGAATGATGGTTGTACATTCAACAGAGATCAGAAGTTTAGAAAAGAAGAGGGTTTGAGGGGAACACAATACATTCATTTCTGGATATGTAAATTCTAGATACTTCCAGGCATCTATTTTGAAATATCCAATAGGTAATTTGTAATCTGGACCTGAATCTTAGGGTTGAATACATAGATCTGGCAATTATCTTCATAGAAACGATAGCTAAATCCATGGGAGCTGATGTCATGAAGAAAATACAATGAATATAGAAAAACATTAATGATTCATAGGAACTGATGCAAAGTAAGTAGAAGCAGAAAACATCATAAGTATTATCATGTAAATGGAAACAATACCAACAAAACCATGAAAACAAAATTCAACAAAATTATACTGACTAAGTTTGGACTTGGGGGAAATATGAGAAGGCACCTCTTCCTTCATCTTTGCAGTGTTAAGGGACTGACTTTTGAGCATTGTATATATCAGTTTTCATCTTTTATATATTACTTAGATTTGATTGTTATCCTTTTTTGACCCTTGTTATAAGATTATCTAGAAGGGAAGCAGGAGGGGATACACTGGTAAATATGATGATGTTAAAAACAAAAATATATTTTAAAATAAAAATTATTTAAAAGAATAGAAAAATTAAGGAGAAGATACGTAGAATAACAGCTTAAAGGCTCAAGGATATTTTTTAAGCAAGGTTAGCTGGGCATAGTGATAGTTGAAAAGAAACATGTAAGTGAATAAAGAGAAACATAAGATTAGAGAAAAGTAATGATCAAAGGGACAGGTTCTGGGAGGAGAAAGGCAGACATTGGATAAAAAGCACAGGTATAGTGGTTAGCTCTGCGAAGTGCAATGGCTACCATTTCCTCAAGGACTGGCATATCAGAGGATGGATGATGTCTAGTTTTGTGGTTTTTTTTTTCTTCCAGACGAAGAATTAGAGAGAAGAGGGTGGCCAACTAATGGATAGTTTCCATTTTCTTTGTAAAGTATAAGCAACGGTCTGCTCAAAGAGGAGATAACATATTCAAGTTCACTTGAAGAGAGAAGGGAAGGTTTGAATGGTTACTTTCAGGAGCGTGATAATCAATCAGCAAAGAATACAAGGATTTCTGTGCAATAGAGAAGGCCAATTTGAGATGAGAGAACAGAAACTTTCAGTGGACCCAGCCGGCATGGTGGTATGACTTCCACCAGCAGTGTTCAGAGTCATGTAAATGGAAAGAGTAAAGGTCAATGGCAGGGTGTGATTGAGGTGAAGTTTGACAAAGCATGATTGGTGATAGGACGAGGGGGCCAAGGATGTGAGGGTAGAGAACATTGTAGAGCTGAATTTGTCAACTACAGGGTGAAGATTATGAAGAGGAAAGAGTGAGGAAATAGGTTTAGGAGAGAAATATGAAAAGACGAAGGCATAAGGGAGGAATTTCTGAATTCCTTCAATTCTGTATTCCTTCAATTCTGAATTTCTTTGATTCTGAAAGACTTATGATGAAAGAACTGGTGGAGCCTGAATGCAGATCCTGGATACTTTTTCTTTATTTTTCTTGTTGTTTTCTTTCACAGTATGACTTACATGGAAATGTTTTTCATGACCATACCAGTGTAATTTATGTCAAATTTCTTGCATTCTCAATGAGGGAGGAAGGGAAGGAAAGAGAGAATTTAAGACTCAAAATTTGAAAAAAAAAAGAATGTAAAAATTGTTTTTGCATGTATTGGGAAAATTAAAACATCAAATACAAAATTATTTAAACTTTGCCACTCATTCCACTTTCCTTTCATCTACAACTCTATTGGTCTAGATTCTATGGAAGAAAATGCTCCTGTATTGGCTACTCCCTGGCGTTCTTTCCTCACTGTCCCCTCTACCTGCTTTCCAACTTCTTTTTTGTGTTGTCTTCCCTTATTAGATTGTAAGCTCTTTGAGGACAAGGATTGTCTTTCTTATTTTTGTCCTCAGTACTTAGGGCAGTGCTTCATACATGGTAGATTCCTAAAAAATGATTAATGATTCGGATTGAATTGATTTATTCAGGTTAGTGAACTATTGGCTATGGTTTTTCTAGGGAGCATCAACATAAATATTGAGGCCCCAAGTACGAGGGCAGGTGTTGAAGTAAAGAAGAACATCGTGAACCAGGTGTTAAGCATTTTTGAGGGAAGGAGACAGAATGACCTGGGACTGGGATAATAGCCACCAGCATTTTGATTGGGTCGTAGAAGTGGATTGAGTGAACCTCAAAAAGAAAAGAAAGATTAGTGACTGATGAGGGACCAGGGAGAATCTAGAAGTGGTCCTGAGGAGCAAGGAGTATCCCTACTTTTCCGATTGACCCAAGTATGAGATAAAAAGATTCAGAGATTCAGTATCTTCTTAGAGGAAACAGGTTTCCATGAGTGCAAGAAAATGGAAAGAAGGTGAAAGAAGTCAATACAGAGGACAATTTGTTAACAATAGAATACGTCTCTCAAAGACGGATAAGGAAAAGAAAGCATCATATAGACTAAGCAGGCATGTCAAGGAGGTAGGTGGATTTAAGAATTATGGAATGATAGCTGGAGAAAGAGGATTTGGAAATCAGGAGCACCAGGGTTTGGAAAAGAGGAGGTAAAATTTTGTGAGCCATTGGATAGTAGAAACCAGTAAGCAAAGGTAGCTCTATCTCAGAAACTGATTAGAGCTGTGGTCCTAGACTCAGCAACAAGAGGCTGGTCATAAGAGGGCTGGTATCTGCGATCTTGAGAAGACAGGTAACTGAAGTCCAGAGACAAAAAGTAATATAATCTGTTGCACACAAGTACTTGCTGTGCTTCAATAATTTCAGTAGTGTCCAACTCTTTGTAACCCCATTTGGGGTTTTCTTGGTAAAGGTACCGGAGTGATTTGCCAGTTCCTTTTCCAGTTTATTTTATAGATGAAGAAACTGAAGGAAAAGGGTTAAGTGAGTTTCCCAGCAGTGTCTGAGACCAGATTCAAACACATGAAGATGAGTATTTCTGACTCCAGGCCCACCCCTCCATCTACTATACCTCTTAGCTGCCCTATACAGCTACCTAGATTTCTCTGAACTCACCCTTATTCTAGACTTTAAAATTTCTGTCGATACCAATGCCATCCTTCCAGTCAACCAGTCCTTTAATGCCACCTTTGACTCCTCTGTCTTGCTCACTCTACCAATATAACCTTTTAATTTCTTTCTCAAGATTTATAACAAACCTTCTCTCTATGCACAAATCTATCAGCCTAGTTTGAGTTGATAACCTATTGCTTGGACTATTGTCATAGCTTCCTAGTTCTTTGCCCTGCCCCATGTCTCTTCCCAATCCAGTTCATCACCACATGGCTATCAAAGTGACATTCCTAAAGCATAGAACTGATCATGTGACACTTACTCCAAAAACTACAGTGACTTCCTATTATTTCAAACATTAAGTAAAAATTCTTGTGTTTAACATTTTTAGCCCTAAACCTGGAATATATTCCTTCCTCACAAACAACATGGTTTGCTTCATGGATTGGCAAAAGCAAAACCTTCTGTATGAAATTTTTCATGAGTTCCCAAGCTGCTACTGCTAAGACTCCCCCAAACAAAATTCCCTTGTATTTATCTTGTTCATATTTTGTACATATATGTATATATGTATGTGTTTCCCCCTCAATAGAATGTAAGCTCCTTGAGGGCTGATACTAGTTAAATTTTGTATTTTTATTACCAAATCCTAACATAATCTCTGGGTATATAATAGGCATTTTAAAATTTTTAGATTGGTTGATTAATTGAAAACCAAAAAATGGAAGTGGATTAGAAGTTAGAATATTTGAGTTCAAATAATATAATAAATATACTTTGTATTGTATTTTTCAGATTACAAAATAGATTACAGGCAATACATGGATCTTTGGAAGCCACTCAGTCCAGTCTACACCCGATCAGTTGTGCTAAGTAGTCATGTGGCCTGTGCTCGATGACCTTCTGAAGCAGTCCATTCCATTTTAAATAACTTTTTATAAATTTGATATTTTATTTTTCTCAAAACATGTAAAATAATTTTAACATTCTTTTTTCACATTTTGGCTTCCAAATTCTTTCTTTCCATCCTCTTCCCCTCTCTGAGAAGGCAAGCAATTTGACCTAGGTTATATGTGTTTAGTCAGGCAAAACACATGTCCATGGAAGTCATGTTGTGAAAGAAAATACAGACAAAAAATCTAAGAAAAATAAAGAAATTAAAGAAAAAGTATCTGTGGTCTACATTCAGGATCCACCAGTTCTTTCTCTGGAGATGGACAGCACCATTCATAATAAGTCCTTCAGAATTGTCTTGGATCATTGTATTGCTGAGAATAGCTAAGTTATTCACACTAGATCATCATATAATATAGCTGTTACTGTGTACAGTGTTCTCCCAGTTTAGCTCATTTCACTTTGCTTTAGTTCATCTAAGTTTTTCCAGGTTGTTCTGAGAGCATCCTGCTCATAATTTCTTATAGCACAATAGTATTCCATCACAATCATATGGCACCTTGTTCAGCATTCCTTAACCAATGGACACCCTCTCAATATCCAATTCTTTGACAGCACTAAAAGAACTTCTATAAATGTTTTTGTACGTAAAAGTACTTTAACTTTTTGATTTTTTATCTCTTTGGGATATAAACCTCATAAGTGGTATTGGTGGGTCAAAGGATATGCATGGTTTTATAGTGCTTTGGGGATAGTTCCAAATTCGTCTCCAGAATGGTTGAATCAGTATATAACTCCACCAACAGTACATTAGTTTCTCAATTTTCCCACATCCCTTGCAACATTTGTCATTTTCCTTTTCTGTCATATTAGCCAATCTGATAAGTGTGTAGTGGTAGCTCAGAGTTCTTTTAGTTTGCATTTCTCTAACCAATAAGTGATTTAGAGCACTTTTTCATATGAATAGATAGCTTTGATTACTTTGTCCAAAAACTGCCAGTTCATATCTTTTGACCATTTATCAATTGAGGAATGGATCTTATTTCTATAAATTTGACTCAGTTTTCTATACATTTGAGAAAAGGAGTCTTTATCAGGGAAACTTGCTATAAAAAGTTTTTCACAGTAATGATTACCAACAAGGTAATTCCTTCCATCCTCTTTTCTCCATTTATCCTTCTTTCTCTCTCTCTCTCTCTCTCTCTCTCTCTCTCCAAAAGTGTTTTGCTTCTGACTTTTACCTCCTCCAATCTGCCTTCCCTTATATCAGCCCCACGCCATTCTCTTATCCCCTCCCCCTTCTACTTTCCTGTATGGAAAGATGGAAAGATAGGTTTATACACTCAGCTGAGTGTGTATGTTATTCCCTATATGAACGAATTCTATTAAGAGTAAGGTTTACAATCTCCCCCCCCCACTCTGCCCCATCTTCCCCTCCAAAGTAAAATCTCTTTCAGACCACTCTTATGTCAGATGATTTACCCCCATTCTACTTCTCCTTTCCCCTTTTCCAAGTGCATTCTATGTTCTTGCCCCTTAATTTTATTTATTTATTTTTAGATAATCATCCCATCATATTAAACTCATACCTGGGACCTTCATCTATGAATATTCCTCACTGCTTTAATAATAGGAAAGTTTTTAGGAGTTAGAAGTATGATTTTCCCATCTAGGAATGTAAACAATTGAATCTTATTCAATCAATTATGATTTCTCTTTCCTGTTTATCTTTTTATGCTTCTGTTGAGTCTTGTATTTGCAAGTCAAATTTTCTACTTGGCTCTAGTCTTTTCATCAGGAATACTTGGAAGTCCTCTATTTCATTGAATATTCATTTTTTTCCCTGAAGGATTATAATCAGTTTTGCTGGGTATGTGGTTCTTGGTTGTAATCCTACCTCTTTTGCTCCCCAGAATATCATATTCTGAGCCCTCCAATCATTTAATGTAAAAAGGCTAACTCTTGTGTTATCCTGACTGTGGCTCCACAATACTCCACAGTATTTGAACTGTTTCTTTTTGGCTGCTTGCAATATTTTCTTCTTGACCTAAAACCTCTGGAATTTGGTTATAATATTCCTGGGAGTTTTCATTTTGGGATCTCTTTCAGAAGGTGATGTAACATCAATGCTGCTTGTAGCTGCTATGGAGGTGTCAGAACAACAACATCAGCACAAAGGAAAGCTGATAGCACAGGTTCTTTCATCTGCTTTTCTAAGGAAAGCAACTTTAAGGGGTTTACAGTCTCACTTTAATTAAACATACCTATATCATTCACTTAGTTCAAGGGGAAAAGTCAGTACTCTGAACTTCAGAGAAAACACAAACAGAAATTATATCAACAGAGCAAATAACACAAATCAGCAGACAGGACCTCTAACTGTCTGACTACAGCAATGCATACAGTTACCAGGAGAGAAGCACCAACATTTGGGTTTTCAAAGACCGGGGACTCCTTAACAGCTACCCAGAGTCTTGTCTGGTGAAATCACAGGAGCATGCATCCAGTGACTGAGCCTCCAAAGCAAAATTCTAGCCTCAGAGTACATATACACTTCTTCAGGGTCAGCCCAAAGAGGGCATCAAAACCATATAACTCAAACTCATGTGACATAGGCTATCTTGTGACTTAAGTGGGTCACCATAGACTCTTGATTAATCAAAGACTCTTGATTCAAACAAAGGCAAGTCTCAGAGGCATTTTATTACCTTAGTGCTGAGAAGAACTAGAAGTCCAAAAGAAAAAAAAAGAGCAAAACAGAAAGTCCCACTTTGCTTTCCATTACAGGTGATCAGTGGGTTCTTTTAATTTTTATTTTATTTTCTGGTTCTAGAATATTAGGGCTGTTTTCCTTGATAATTTCTTGAAAGATGATTTCTAGGCTCTTTAAAAAACCATTATGGCTTTCAGTTAGTCCAATAATTTTAAGCTATCTCTCCTGCATCTATTTTCCATGTCACTTGTTTTTCCAAAGAGATATTTTCTTCTATTTTTTCTTCTATTTTTCACTCTTTTGGTTTGTTTTATTGTTTCTTGATGTCTCATTGAGTCATTAGCTTCCACTTGCCCAATTCTAATTTTCAAGGAATTAATTTCTTCTTTGAGCTTTTGTACCTCTTTTTCCACTTGACTAGTTCAATTTTTAAAAAGTTGTTTTTCTCTTCATTGAATTTTTCTACCTCTTTTTTCCACTTGCCCAGTTGTGTTTTTTAAAGAGTTCTTCTCTTCAGTGAATTTTGTATATCTTTTCCTATTTGGCCAATTCTGTTTTTCAAGGCATTCTCTTCAGTGAATTTTTGTGTATCTTTTCCTATTTGGCCAATTCTGCTTTTCAAGGCATTCTTCTCTTCATTGGATTTTTGTTCCTCTTTTACCATTTGGCCTAGTCTGTTTTTTAAGGTGTTATTATCTTCAATATTTTTACACCTCCTTTACCAACCTGTTGACTCCTTTTTCATCCTTTTCTTGCAACACTCTCATTTCTCTTCACAATTTTTCCTTTATCTCTCTTACTTTATTTTAAAGATGATTTTCAAGCTTTTCCATGGCCTGAGACCAATTTGTATTTTTCTTTGAGGCTTTGGATGTAAGAGTATTGGCTTTGTTACATTCTTCTGAGTTTGGTTTTGGATTTTCCCTGTGACCATAATAACTTTCTAAAGTCAGGATATTGTTCTGATATTTACTCATTTTCCAGACTATTTTTTGACTTTTGATTCTATGTTAAAGTTTGGCTCTGGTTCTGGAGTGGAGGGGGCATAGTCCCAAGCTTCAGGGTTTTTTTGTGTAGCTGTTTCCAGAGGTAATTCTGCAGACATATACGTTTTCAGTTCTTCCGAGGTGTTATGATCTAGGGACAGGTGTGTTTACTACTCTTCTGTACTGTTCTCTGGTCTGTGACTCTTTTGTAGACAAGCACTCTTTTCCACCCTGGAGTTGTGACCATCATTCCCACTTCCCTGCAACTGCAAGCTCTGATATGCAAGTGCTTCTCCTTGCCCAAGGATTGAGCCCAGGACTGTGACCTAGGTCCAAGGATGGGCAATGCAATAGACTCCTGCCCCTAGTGCCAGAAAAGGGACCCCTCTAATCTCCTTCTGACAAGTTTTCTGATCCTCTTACTCTCTGTAGGTGGAAAGGTTTATGAACTGCCGCTGCTGCCACTGATTCAGGAGTGCTCAAGACCTGCTCCTGGTTTCTTGGGGCCTGGTCTGTGCTGGTTCAGCCCACATAGACTTCATTACACTCTCACCCTGATGCAACTGGCCTTTCCTGCTAACCTCCTTAGTTGTATTGGTCTGAAAAATCATTTCACTCAATCCATTTGTGAGTTCTACCACTCTCAAATTTGTTTTTAGGCATTATTTAAAGGTATATGGAAGGGTTTCAGGGAGAGCTCAGGTGAGTCCCTGCCTTTTCTCCATCATCTTGGCTCTGCCAATCTAAGTTATTAACTTTTAAAAACCTTTTTTGGTATATCAAGTCAAAATTGGCTTCCTTGCAATTTTTCTTTTGTTCCTGGCACTGACTGGAATATCCAAGCATAACAAAATCTAATCCCTCTAAAATCATTTGTCTTTCAAATGCTTGAAGACATAAATATGATCTCCTCTTCAACTGTTCTCTTCTCTGTGCCAGATCCCTAGTTCTTTTATCATGTTATGCATGTTCCACTGAATTTAAACCAATTAGTCCACATCTTCCCTAAAATGGAGCTCTCATACTTCTATGCAATATTCCAAATATGTTTTAAATATGGCAGAACATAATGTAACCCATTTTTGGTATTAAATTTCTATTGATGCAACCTGATGCTGAAGTAGCTGTATGGTAGCTGCCTTATCAAACTGTTAAGTCGTATTTAGGTTTCAAAATCTAGCAGACACCCAGATCTTTTCCATATTAACTATTTTCTCATTTTAAATTTGTGCAATTTGAGTTTTTGAACCTGATGAATATCATCCCAGTTAAATTTCATTCTATTAGATTCATCCCATTGTTCCAGCTTGCCAAGAACTTTTGTTTTACTTTAAAATCTAAACACTAAAGCTCCTGAGAAGAGAGTGACCTTTGACAGAACCTCAGAGGATCATTTGAGGCAAGATTTGTTTAAAGATACTGGAGTACCAATAGATATGTATCCAAAGAGATTAAAAACAAAAAGGAAAAGAACTTATATGTTCAAAATATTTATAGCAGCTCTTTTAGTAGTGACAAAGAATTAGAACTTGAGGGGATGTCCATCCATTGCAGAATGCTCAGTAAGTTGTATCTGACTGTGATGGAATACTATTCTGATATAAGAAATTATGAGTAGTTGCTGGTGGAGTTGTAAACTGATCCAATCATTCTGGAGAACAATTTGGAACTATGCCCAAAGGGCTGTAAAACTCTGTATAACCTTTGATCCAGCAATGCCACTACTAGGTCTGTATGCCAAAGAGATCCAAAAAAAAGGAAAAGGACCCACATGTACAAAAACATTTATAGCAACTCTTTTTGTGGTGGCCAAGAACAAATTGTGGTATATAAATGTAATGGAATACTATTGTTCTATAAGAAATGATGAACAGGCAGATTTCAGGAAAGCCTGGAAAGACTTACACCAACTGATGCTGAGTGAAGTGAGAAGAACCAGGATAATGTTGTACACAGTAACAACAATGTTGAGTGATGGTCACCTATGATAGACTTAGCTCTTATCGCCAATACAATGATCCAATACAATTCCAAAAGACTCATCATGGAAAATTCTATCCACATCCAGAGAAAGAGCTATGGAGTCTGAATGCAGATCAAACCATACTATTTTCACTTTGTTTTTTGTTTTTTTTCTTTCTCATGTCTTTCCCTTTTTGTTCTGATTCTTCTTTCACAACATGACTAATGTGGAAATAGGTTTAAGATGGTTGCACATGTATAAACTATATTAGATTTCTTACTGCCTTGGGGAGTGGGGAGGGAAGGGAAGGAGGAAGAAAAACTTGGAACTCAAAATCTTACAAAAGTGGTTGTTGAAAACAATCTTTACAGGTAATTGGAAAACAATAAAATACCATTAAATGCAAAAAAACACATTAAAAATGAAATTACAAGCAGGATGCTCTCAGAAAAACCTGAAAAGACTTACACGAATTGATTCAAAGTGAAATGAGCTGAACCAATAAAACATTGTACACAGTAACAGCACTATTGTATGATGATCTAATGCGAATAACTTAGCTATTCTCAGCAATACAATGATCCAAAACAATTCTGAAGGACTTATGATGAAAGGTGCTGTCCATCTCCAGAGAAAGAATTGGTGAAGCCTGAGTACAGATAGAAGATGCTTTTTCTTTACTTTCTTTATTTTTCCTATTTTTTCTCTGTGTCTTCTTTCAAAACATGACTTCCATGAAAATGTGTTTTGCATGACTGTGACATGTATAACCTAGGTCAAATTGCTTGCCTTCTCAGAGAAGGGAAGGGGAGGGAAGGAAAGGATTTGGAACTCAAAATTTGAAAAAAAATGTTATCTTTATTTTTACATGTAATTGGAGAAAAATAAAATATTAAATTTAAAAAAATACACTTAGACCACCCACAAAAAAAGATATTGGAGTGATGTGGCTTCCCCTGTCTTGGAAATCTTCAAATAGAACTCTGATAGCCAAAGCTATCTGTTGTCCCTGTTGATCCAGTTAACCCTGAGAGGTAGGTGCTATTATTATCCATGTTTTGGATGGGGTGGGGTACAGGGGCTCTGGTCACAGTTCCAGGGTAAAGAAGAGTGCTTATGATCACTCACAATCCTGAGCATAGGGCAGGAGAGCAGTGGCTAGTCATCTCCTTGGATCATGTCACCTTGGAAGAACTGAGGGCTTGCAGACCCCCTAGAGCTAGCTCTGAAAAAAGGACCTAGCAGGAATGAAAATCTCTCTTGGAGAAGGGTAGAGGAAGAACAGGCTAGAGATATCTGTTCTCTCTCCATTGCAGCCACACATAACTACAGCGTCTCAACACATATGGTCCCTTTCCCCACTTAGTCTGTCATATCCTTACATGTGGATACTCTGTCCCTAGTAATATAATTTTTGGTCACTTATGTTTTATAAAATTGGTGTTTATCTTTTGTTCTCAAAGTTGTCTTTAAAATTACGTAAGATATTTTGGGGCTTGGGGCTAGATTATTTTCTAAAAGCTGGAGCAATATATGTTTGTTGTGCAGTTTTCGTTTATGATTTCTTGAAATATAGTTCTGAAAAGAAGGCTTTTAAAAATGGTTTTAAAGGAGAACAATGATTCTCTGGACCAGCCCATTGTTTCTCAAATGGAACTACTTGAATTCTCTGTAAACGAAAATCACTCTGGCTTTCACTGAATGGCTAATAATAGCCCATCTCAAGCCTCTGTGGCTCATTGTTAAGTTTTGTTGACTTTGAATAAGTTTAAACAGCATTTTTTTCTGTTCTGGCCAGAAACTTTGAGGGTCTTCTCTTTGATTGATATTTTTGTGATGGAAAATTAGGCCATCTTTTGTCTAATACTTACCTAGTTCTCATTTGCCTTAGACAAGCTAAGGCTAGGGAAAGACCTTAGTTTATAAGGGCCAAAGACATTCACTGCATCACCAGAGCCATCACAAGTCATGTTGACTTTTGTCTTGTCATTGGACTTCAATGACTCTGGAGGAAAGGGTGAAGCTGATGGCTTTGAGCAACTCTGCCTCACTTAAATTCAATTCACACACTAGTCAATACATCACCCTCATGATGTCATTGGTCCTCCAAAGTATCAATAACAATTAAAAAGAAATGGCTAGCACTTATGATTTAGTTTTGTATGCTTCTATGTTCTTAATTGGTAAAGAGAAATCAAAGGTTGTTTATACTTATACTTAATTATGTCCTTTCCATTGAGGGCAGTTATAGAACAATTGGACGCTAAAGGAGGGTTCCTGGGAGGAAAAAAATTAAATTATGTGAATTTGGTGTTTGAGTTAGTATGGTTGTATGGTAGTATGGTTGGGTATATCAAACACTGGGTTATTGAATCAAGTTTCAAATTCTATTCTCCTTTTCTATTTTTAAAATTAGTGCCAGATAATTTTGAGATTCATAATAAATTAATAGTTCATAACAAAATTACAGGTCTGAAAGTACAAATCTCCCCTATATATATACATATACATGTATATATATGTACATATATATACATGTATATGTATATGTATATATATATTCAGCAAAACTGAGTATAGTACTTCAGAGGGGAAAAAATGGATATGCAATGAAATACTGGACTTTCAAGCATTCCTGATGAAAAGACCTGAGCTGAATACAAATACAATTTGACTTTCAAATACAAGACTCAAAAGAAGCATAAAGAGGTAAACAGCAAAGAGAAATCATGAGGGATTCAATAAGGTTAGACTGCTTACATGCCTACATGGGGAAATCATACTTGTAACTCAAAAATTTTCTCATTATTAGCCAGTTAGAAAGAGTATACATAGAAAGCACAGTTGTGGTTAAACTGTTTACATTTCTACATAGAAAGATGATACTTGTAATTCTTAAGAACTTTCTCATTATTGGGACAGTTAAGAGAAAACAGACAGAGAGCATAGATGTGACTTTGAAATGATGGCACCATGTTCTAAAAAAAAAATTAAGGTTTAAGAAAGAGGAATACACTGTTAGAAGGGGAAAGGGAGAGACAGAATGGAGTAAATTATTTCCCATGAATTATCTCACACAAATTTTGGCATGCAAAATAGTTTTTAAAGTGAAGGGGAAGATGACAGTGATGAGGAGGTAGTGTGTGAACCTTACTCTCGTTGGAATTGTCTCAAATAGAGAATAACATACATACTCAGTTGGAAATCTATCATACCCTACAAGAAAATAGGAGGGGAAAGGGACAAAAGAAGGGAGTGATAGTGATAGAAGGAAGAGCAAATATGGGGAGGCAAAAGTTAGAAGCAAAACACTATTGAATATGAACATGTGTGGGTTGATTAATTGTGAAGACTTCACAGGGTATGTCTAATGGAGAGGTTTTGGGATTTGGCCTTCTAATTTTGGGAAGGCATGCCCTCCCCCCCCTCTCTCAGATGTTAGAAGATAATGAACTTCCTGTGAGCTATTGGTTCTCTGCTCTGGGAAGGGTCTCTCCTTCCCCCATCCCATTTCTCCTCCTAGACTTTCAAACGCCACCTTGGCGGTTGAGTTCTGATAGGGAAAAACCTGGATGAACCAGATCAATCTCGGTCCTCTATGTAGTTTTCGCGCCTAGACTGTAAGCCCACCCACCCCAGCCAATGGTGAGAAGGGATAGAGGTGGGTGGGAATCTTTTTCATTAAGAGTATAAATTAAGGCAGGTACCCTTTTACCTTGCCTCCTCCCTTATGGAGGTGCGCTCAAGTCTTGCAAGGTTTGTATAATAAATTTACTTTGTTTCTCTTAAAGATGTCTCTCTTATTATTTAAAAATTCTGTCCCATACAAACAGGGTGAAAGGGGAGACAGACAGAGAGAGAGGGAGAGAGAGAGGGGGGGGGAGAGAGAGAGAGAGAGAGAGAGAGAGAGAGAGAGAGAGAGAGAGAGAGAGAGAGAGAGAGAGAGAGAGAGAGAGTAGGATAAACAGGGAAAAAAATAGGATGGAGGGAAATACACAGCTAGTAATCACAACTGCAAAAAAAATTATAGCAAGTTTCTCTAATAAAACCCCCCTTTCTCAAATGTATACAGAAGTAAGTCAAATTTATTATAATAACAGCCAATCCTCAATTCATAAATGGTGGAAGGATATGAACAGGCAAATTTTAGACAGAATAATCAAAGCTATCCATAGTCATATAAAAATGCTCTAATCACAAATGATTAGTGAAAGGCAAATTGAAAGAACTCTGAGCTATCATACCACCCCATACCTATGAGTTTGGCTATTATGATAGAAAAGGAAATTGACAAATATGGGAGCAGATATGGAAAATTGAGATGCAAATGCACTGTTGGTGGAGTTGTGTACAGATTTAACCAATCTGGAAAGGAATTTGGAACAATTGCCAAAGGTCTATAAAGTCATGCATATCCTTTGACCCACCAATAAGATTGCATTGGAATACTATTGTGTTATAAGAAATGATGAGCAGGATGCTCTCAGAAGATTTACATGAAATGATGAAAATTGAATGAGCAGAATCAGGAGAACACTGTACACAGTAAGAGCAACATTGTAAAATGATCAATTGTGAATGACTTAGTCCCCAGTAATACCTTGATTCAAGATAATACTAAAGAACTTAAGATGAAAAAATGCTATCCATCTCCAAAGAAAGCAGTGATGGGGTCTTAATGCATATTAAAGCATACCTTTTTTTGTTTTGTTTTTTCTATGTTTTCTTTCACAGCATGACTAACATGTTTTGCATGACTGTACATGTATAACCTATATAACATTACTTTCCTTCTCAATAAAGGCAGAGAGTAGGGAGGAGGGAGGGAATTCAGCACTCAAAAAATTTGTAAAAAAGAATATAAAAGTTGTTTTTACACACAATTGGGGGAAAATAAAATGTTAAATAAAAATATATTGATCCATCCAAAAGAAATGAATATATTTTTACTTAATGAAAATTAAATGCATGTTTTTTAAGAGAAGTTTCTGTATTTTCTATTTTTATATTACCATAGTGTCCCACAAGCCCTTTCCCCTCTCCAAGAGCCATATGTGACAAATAGCATTTTTTGAAAAGGAAAAAAAAACAGCATAACTGATACATACATTGAAAAAGTCTGAAAATATGTGTAACACCTGTGTATCTTCCACTTCCATGAAGGGGTATGTATTTTCTTATATTACTTTGTTTGAATCTCAACTGATCTTTATAATTTTTTCATTTACTTTTGATTTTGTGGTATTTTATTTTTTCCATTTACATTGTTTTAATTATTGTGTGTATATTGTTTTCTTGGCTCTGCTCACTGCACTTCATCAGTTCTTTCTGTATTCATCCAACATGTCATTTTTTAGAGCACAGAAGTTTTCCATCACATTCATATATCACAATTCTCCAATGGATGGGCATCTACTTTGTGTCTAATTCTTAGCTATTACAAAAAGTGCTGGTATAAATATTTTGGGTTATATATGAACTATTTTTTTCTTGTCAATATCTTCCTTAGGGTTTAAGCCCAGTTATGGAGTCTCCGGTTGAAAGACTATGGATGAGTTTATTTTCATAATTTAAAATTGCTTTCTAAAATGGTTATAACTACTAAAGAGTTCCACTAACAATGGATTAGAATGCTTATCTTCCCATACCTTTTCCAACACTGACTTTTGCAATTTTAGGCATTTTTGTTAATTTGGGGGTATAAGATGAAACTTCAGGGTTTTTTAAATTGATTTTTTTTCTTATTATTTGTGATTTGGAGCCCTTAATCATGTGGCCATGAATATTTAGCAATTTTTAATGAACTATTAGTTCATATCCTTTGACTATTTATCTCTTGTGGAATGGCAAACTGTGTGTATATGTATGTGCGTATGTACCTCTGTACATATATGCATACACAAATACAATGTGTATGTATGTATGTATACATACACACATGTACACAAACACACACATATATGTATATGTATATCTTGGATTCTAAACCCTTATCAGAGAAATTTGACCACAGCTTTTTTTCCTGTTTGACAATTTCCCTTCTTATCCTAAATACATAAATATTGTCTGTGCAGAAGCTTTTCAGTTTTGAGCAAAATTATCTATTTTATATTTTGTAATTGCCTCTATATTTTCCTTAGCTATGAATATATCTCTTACTCATAGCTTTGAGAGGTATATGATTTGTTTCTCTTCTAATATTTTATACTATGATATTAAGGTCATATAGTCATTTAGAATGCATTCTGGAGTGTGTCTGTCATATGGTGTTGTTCTAAGCCTGATTTTTCCAGACTGCTTTTCCATTTCGACAGTAGTTTTTATTAAAGGAATTTTCCCTGGGTAATTTGTGTTTTCTACTTTATCAAACACTGGGTTATTGAATTTATTGTTTCTAAAACTCCTTTGTCTATTGATTGACCTCTCTATTATTTAGCCAATACAAGATGGTTTTAGTTGAGTGCTGCTTTATAGTTTGGCTGAAGTCTGAAGTTCTATTTCCCCCTTGATTTTTATTACTTTCCCTCATTTTCCTTGACATTCTAGACCTTTGTTTTTCTAAATGAATTTTGTTATTATCTTATCTAGCTCTTTAAAGCATCCCCTTGGTAATTTAATTGGCATGGCATTAAAAGTAAAAATTAATTTTGGTATTATTGACATTTTTATTATATTGGCATGGCCTAGCCATGAACTAAATATTCTTACAGCTATTTAAGCTGTTCTTTATTTCTTTAAGAAGCACTTGTAGTTGTAATTTGTTACATTAAGGATCACAAGTCTTTTGTGTGCTTTGAGAGGTTGATACACAGATATTTTATACCTTTTGTATTTATTTGGCATGAGATTTTTCTTTTTATTATTACTTCTTGTGTGTTATATTCTTGTGTGTGTATTATTATATAAAATACTCCAGTTCTGAGGATTTATTTTGTAGTCTGCAACTTTGTTGTTGCTATTAAATGTCCCAATTATTATCTTTGCTGATTCCCTGGGATTTTACAGGTAAAAGACCATATTATCAACAAATGCAAATAATTTCGTCTCCTCTTTACCCATCTTTATTCTTTTAATTCATTCATCTTGTCTTATTTCTGTTGCTAGCATTTCCAGAATTATATCAAAATAGTAGTGAGGAGTGTGGGTATCCTTGTTCCACTCCCATATTTATTGGGAAAGGTTCTAGTGTATCACCATTGCATACAAAGCCTGTTTTGGGTTTTAGGTAAATTTTTTTTGGTATTTAAAAAGGTCCTTCTATGCCTATAACTTGCAGGCTTTTAAACATAAGTATGTATTGCGCTTTGTCAAAGCCTTTTGTGCATCTAGTGACATGATCAGATAGTTTGGATATTTTGGCTTTTAATACTGTCAGTGTTGATTGTTTCCCTAATGGTTAACCAGTCTTGAATGGTATAAATAGATGGCATAAATTCCACTTGTTCATAATGAAATTTTTTAGACAAGCCGCTGTAGTCTGTTTGATAAGACTTTGTTTAACATTTATGAATCAATGTTCATTAATCTATTGGCCCATAGTTTTCCTATTTTAACATTCCCTGGAGTAGGTATTAGGGCTATACTTGTCTTATAAAAATGATTCTCATTTGGGGTTTTCTTGACAAAGATACTGAGTGGTTTGCTATTTTTCTCCCCAGCTCATTTTACAGATGAGAAAACTGAGGCAAAAAGGATTAAATGACTAGCCCAGGATCGCGCATCTTGTGTCTGAGACCACATTTGAACTCAAGTCCACTTGACTCCAAGGCCAGCAATCTGTGCTACCCAGCTACCCTAGTAGATCTTTAAACAATGCTTATTCGTCTACTCCCTTCCACTCCCATAGTCCAAATGTCTTAAATTTACTTAAGTTGCTGATTTCTCTATTTATAGATAAATATATTGGTTGATATGTACCCTGACCCCTATCCTTTTAAATTCTTTTCTTACCCCACCACACTAAGTATATATTTAAATAAAAACCTCTCCAGGTCATCAAAGACTTTTGAAAAATGCACAAAAGAGAACATCTCTTCTTAACTTCCTTATTACTGTCAAGGCTACCACCATCTCCTACCCACCCAGACTTGCAACTTAGGTGTCGTCCTTGATTCCTTCCTTCCTGTCTTCCCTCCCATACAATCAGTTGTCAAATCACATCAGTTCTAGTCCAATGAAATATTTTATATGCCATTGTCTCTTGTCTGACAATGCCATTACCCTGTTTGTGGTAGACCCACATTACCTCGTGTTAGACTATGGCGATAGCCTGCCTCCAGTCCATCCCCACTTTACTGGCTGTGCCCCAGGCCTGAACACTTTCCTTCCTCATCTCTACCTCTTATCATTCCCAGTTTCCTTCAAAGCTCAGCTAAAGTCTCACCTTCTTCAAGAAGCTTTTCCTAGGCCTCTGTAATCTTAGGGCTTTCCCTCAGAGACTACTCCCAATTCATCCTCCATACATTCTTCTTGGAATGTTTGTTTGTTTTTGTATCTTTAGCATTTAGCCCCAGGCCTGGCACAGAGTATGGCCTTAATAAATGTTAATTGACTGACTAAAACTGAATCTACACATCCAATCTGTTGGCAAGTATTGCTTTTATTATTTTTTATTTAGATTTGCAGTCTATCTCATGCATGTCTCTTCCACTCTATTCACACAGCCACCATCCGTGTACAGGTTGTCATATCCTCCTTCCTGGTCTATTTCAATTGCCCTTTAACTGTTCTCCCTTCCTTGGGGATCTACTTTCTCCAGTAGATCTTCCACCCAGCTGACAACATGATTTTTCTAAAGTGCAGATCATATTGTACTCCCCTATACACCCATACGTTCAATAAACTTCAGTGACTCCTTGTTACTACCAGGATCAAATATAAAGATCTCAGTGTGTTATTTAAAGTTCTTTATAACTTGTGTCCCTTCCCACCTTTCCTGTCTTCTAACATTTACTCTCCTCCACGTAATTGTCTAGTGACACTGACCTAATTAGGGATCCTAGCATGCTACCTCTGTGCATTTACACTGACGTACAAGGTTTTTTCTGCTCGTGTCTCAGACCTAGCCTGTTTGGCTTCCTTCAAGACTCAGCTCATATTGTGCCATCTGCAGGAGGCCTTTCCCAATTCCCAACCCCTTTTACCCACTAGTCCCTTTCTCCTAAGGTTATTCTTCATTTACACTGTATTATCTTGTCTGCAGTTATTTATGTACTGTCTCCTCACATAAAATATGAGTTTGTTGAGGGAAGTGACCTTTTTTCTTTTGCCTTCCTTTGTTTCCCCAACAAAATGTCAGTGTCTAGCACATAGTAAGCGCTTATTGACTGACTGAATGACCTGCTCTCCCATTTGTGTGATTTCTCATTGTGTTATTTCCCACAAAAGATATTGATTTTCTAATAGGAGAGCACATTATTTAGAGCATAGAGTATTAATTTAGTTCTGATTCTTTCCCTTACTCCTTCTTTTAACTACTTTAGTCACTTCCTCCTTCCTTTAACACCTCTCCTTATAAACCTATTCTCCCAGGTAACTGAAAACAGTCCTTGCATTACAAAAGAATCGCTTATGGCCCTCCTTGATTGTGCCTCTTCTAAATGCAACTTCAGCCCCATGTAGGAGAAGCCTCAAGCCCATTTTGCAGCAGATCCAGAAATACGTGGGCATGCTGTTAGTTGTCACCCATATTTGATTGTGAATGAAGGTAAGATCTTTTTCCAAGGTTACCATTTGATAAGAGAGGAGGACACCATGAAAAACTGGGTCCTTGATGATGTGAAGAGGTGCCTGGCACCAAGGAGTTAAAGGAATATAAAGCAACCCTTCTCTACCTGACGACTTTGTGATAAGTATCTTTTCTGGGCTTATGATCACAATAACATACAACCTAGTTTGGGCCTTGATTGCCTCTTTCCTGGGCCACTTATTGCAACTGCTCAATGAGATTCCCTGTTTTCTGTCTTTCCCTTGCATTATAAGGCATACGATTAAATTGAGTTTCTTAGTGTATAATAAAATGCCTCTTCTGCTCAAAAGACCATTGATGGCTCTTCATTCCCTACTAAACAAACACCAAATTCCTTTCTTTAGTCTCGAAGTTGTCCATAATATGATTCCAGCATCTATCCCCCCTCTCACCCTTGTCTGACTTGATTTTCATTGATTCTATATTCTGATTAAACTGGACTTGTTTGCCACCACATCTTTTCCCACTGCAGTCCCTATATCTAGAACGCCTTACTCTCCCACTCAGTCTTTGACATCCTTCAAGATGTCTCAGAGCTGTGTCATCTGCAGAAGTTTTCATGATATACTTAGCTGGCAGTGATCTCTCCTTCATCTGTTCTATAGCACTTTTTTATCTCTTATGCTTTCATCATATTCAAATATATATTATATTTATTTGTGAATCTCAATAGATTTTAAATTTCTTATTTATGTTTTTATCACCCTCATATCCAAGCATAAAATAGGTATTTAATAGACGATTATTCAACGAGTGAATTAGCTTTCAACAAATGTACACAAAGCACACAAATTTTGTGATGTGTATAGGAGACGCATAGAAAACCTTAGGAGTACCCAGCTGTAGATGCCTATGCTAGGTGGTCTCCAAGATGATAATCTTCCAAAAGGAGACTGATATCATTTGCACAAATACACCATCCCTACATATTCTATACTGGTTTTTGACAGTCAGACTTTCAAGTCAACAGGGGAAAATGGAGTTGCATGTAACCTAACTGCAGCCCTTGCTGTTGTAATGCTTAGACAATTATGTTATTATTTCCTGGGATGTGTTCTGAACAGCCCTGTGAGCATGAGGGCCAGATTAACTTAGCACTCTGTCACAAATTGGAACTGACATGCCATTCATGTTAAACATTTAAGTGGTAAGAAAAGATTTCATTTCAATAAAACAAATGCAATATGCAGTAGTATTTTCCTAATGAAATACTTAATATTTTGCTTTAACTTCAAAAGTGGGAAAATAATGTTAAATAAAATACCTTAACCGTAGAATGAGACCTAAATTAAACTTCAGAAGCAGAAATTCATGGAATGTTAGAGTCTTAGAGAATGTGGACGCCCACCATCTCATTTCATTGATGAATAAACTTAGACCCAGAAGAGAGAAATAACTTCCCTAAAGTCACACAGTCAGTTAGCAGCAGATCCAGAACTGTGTTTTTTATTCCCAGTTTAATGATTTTTATACTAGTGCTCCACAAAATGTTACTACTTTTAATATGTTGTAGGCTGAGATTGTTCTGCCTTTCATAATAAAGCTCTGGATCTACAATTTACCACAGAACCTTGGAAAAGTCATTTACCCCTCTGGGTCTAAAAGTGTCCATCTCTCCATAATGAGGGGATTGGATTAAATGATCTCCTGAGATCCCAATCAGCTGAGTCTATGATCATGTGATCTAATAGTTATTTTCATTATATGTTTAAATGTCTGTATCAGGATTAAGTTCCCCAATTTCAGGGCAATGGGAAATATATACTTGTTTTTTTCTACCAAACAGAGATAATCAGGTAAAAATGATTTCTTTGGACTTAACCACAACAGTAACATACATTAAATTTCACTTCAAGGTACAGAATTTTTTCCCACAAAACTCCCATGATGTAGGTGGTAGTGCCAATTCTTTCTTTTTCTCTTTACCACATCTAGAAATGCCTGAATGGACATAAAGTAAGCCAACCATCCAGATCATTAACAGAATGTTCACTTTGATTATTATCACTCATATTGACTTTATTCTACAAAGGGAGTGGATTGGTCATGGAATAAGTGTTACAGAAAATAGATGAAGAGCCCGATACTAGACTGAAAGTGTCCATCTACTGAATAATTACTTTATGGAGGATATATTGAAAAATATTGGCAAAAATTTCATGAAAGTAAGAGACATGGATAGCTTACTTTCCACTAGGATGGACAAAATACATATACCAAATATAGTGGAACTGTTTTTGCTGTCGTTGAGGCATTTCAGTCATGTCCAACTGTTCATGACCCTATTTGAGGTTTTTCCTGGAAAAGATACTAGAATGGTTTACCAAATTCTTCTCCAGCTCATTTAATAGATGAGGAAACTGAGGCCAAAAGGGTTAAATGACTTTCCTAGGGTCATGCAACCAGTAAGTGTCTGAGGTTGGATTTGAACTGAGGTCTTGCTGACTCCAGGCGTAGCACTCTATCCATTGTGCCACCTAGCAGACAAGATGACGTAGAGTTGCAGGTTGACTCTCCTTGAAACTATCATAATCAGCTTAAGACAGAGGACTGTGCTTTGGGTGGCATCAGTCCATGTTCTGATAGAAGAAGAATGTGAGATTGCTGTTGCTCAGTCATTTTCAGTCATGTCCCACTCTTTGTGACCCCATTTGGGATTTTCTTGGCAAATATATTTAATTGCTTTGCCATTGCCTTTTCCAGCTCATTTTATAAATAGGGAAACTGAGGTACAGAGGGTTAAGTGACTAGCCCAGGGTTGCACAGCTAGTAAGTGTCTGAATCCACATTTGAACTCCAAAAGATGAGTGTTCCTTACTCCAGGCTCAGCAGTTTATCCACTACACCATCTAACTGCCCCGAATATGAAATACGTTGGGACAAATAAGAAATACCCATATTCCATCTACTAGAAATGTTTCAAGACAGATGGCACTGACCAATAAAGAAGGTAAAATGTACATGCAGATAAAGTACACTGAAGACATGGATATTTTTATCATGCACCAATGCTACAGCATAATAAAATCGGAAACAATATCACCATTTATAGCAAAAGTTTCACTTTTTTTCAATGATTATGATGGTACCCCCAGCTTAAGTCTCTATGCTGCTCAGCAGAGCAAGGAAATCATAAAATAATATTTTCTTTCCTAAGCTTAGATAGAAGTATTAAGAAATAAAGTTGAAACACTATTAAAATCTGAAGAGCAGAAAATTAAAGACATTGATAACATTGAAAATCTTCATTTAGTAAAAACTTAATTTAATAAAACTAATAAGAAAACAGATGTAACATAGAGCACTGTCTCAAATTATTTTTTTTATTTTATTTTTTTAATTTATTTAATATATTTAGTTTTCAGCATTGATTTTCACAATAGTTTGAATTACAAATTTTCTCCCCATTTCTACCCTCCCACCCACTCCAAGATGGTGTATATTCTGGTTGCCCTGTTCCCCAGTCAGCGCTCCCCTCTGCCACCCCACTCCCCTCCCATCCCCTTTTCCCTTCCTTTCTTGTAGGGCAAGATAAATTTCTACACCCCACTGTCTGTGTATCTTATTTTCTAGTTGCATGCAAAAACAGTTTTGTTTGTTTTTGAACATCTGTTTTTAAAACTCTGAGTTCCAAATTCTCTCCCCTCTTCCCTTCCCTTCCCACCCACCCTCCCTAAGAAGTCAAGCAATTCAACATAGGCCACATGTGTATCATTATGTATAACCCTTCCACAATACTCATGTTGTGAAAGACTAACTATATTTTGCTCCTTCCCAACCCATCACCCTTTATTGAATTTTTTCCCTTGACCCTGTCCCCTTTCCAAAGTGTTTGTTTTTGACTACCTCCACCCCCATCAGCCCTCCCCTCCATCATCCCCCCCATTGTTTTTTATCTTCTTCCCTCTTCTTTCCTGTGGGGTAAGATTCCCAATTGGGTATGTATGGTATTCCCTCCTTAGGCCAAATCTGATGAGAACAATGTTCACTCATTCCCCCTCTAATCCACCCTCTCCTCTCCTCCCACAGAACTGCTTGCTCTTGCCTCCTTTATGCGAGATAATCCACCCCATTCTATCTCTCCTTATCTCCCTCTCTCAGTAAGTTCCTCTCTCACCCCTTAATTTGATTTTATTTCTTTGAGATATCTTCCCTTCATCTTCAACTCATCCTGTGTCCTCTCTCTCTCTCTCTCTCTCTCTCTCTCTCTCTCTCTCTCTCTACATATATATATATATATATATATATATATATATATATATATATACACACACACACATAGATATATACATACATACACATTCACCCATATATATACATAAACATATATGCATGCGTATTCCCTTCAGCTACCCTAATACTGAGGTCTCATGAATCATACTCGTCATCTTTCCATGTAGGAATGTCAACAAAACAGTTCACCTTTAGTAAGTTCCTTACAATTTCTTTTTCTTGTCCTTTTTCTTGATTACCTTTTCATGCTTCTCTTGATTCTTGTGTTTGAAAGTCAAATTTTCTATTCAGTTCTGGTCTTTTCACTGAGAAAGCTTGAAAGTCCTCTATTTTTTTGAAAATCCATATTTTGCCTTGGAGCATGATACTCAGTTTTGCTGGGTAGGTGATTCTAGGTTTTAATCCTAGGTCCATTGGCCTCCAGAATATCATATTCCAAGCCCTTCAATCCCTTAATGTAGAGGCTGCCAGATCTTGGGTTATTCTGATTGGGTTTCCACAATACTCAAACTGTTTCTTTCTAGCTGCTTGCAGTATTTTCTCCTTGATCTGGGAGCTCTGGAATTTGGCGACAATATTCCTGGGAGATTTCTTTTTGGGATCTATTTGAGGAGGCGATCGATGGATTCTTTCAATTTCTATTTTGCCCTGTGGCTCTAGAATATCAGGGCAGTTCTCCTTGATAATTTCTTGAAAGATGATGTCTAGGCTCTTTTTTTGATCATGGCTTTCAAGTAGTCCAATAATTTTTAAATTACCTCTCCTGGATCTATTTTCCAGGTCAGTGGTTTTTCCAATGAGATATTTCACATTGTCTTCCATTTTTTCATTCCTTTGGTTGTGTTTTATAATATCTTGATTTCTCATAAAGTCACTAGCTTCCACTTGCTCCAATCTAATTTTTAAAGTAGTATTTTCTTCAGTGGTCTTTTGGATCTCCTTTTCCATTTGGCTAATTCTGCCTTTCAAGGCATTCTTCTCCTCATTGGCTTTTTGGAGCTCTTTGGCCATTTGAGTTAGTCTGTTTTTTAAGGTGTTGTTTTCTTCAGTGTATTTTTCAGTATTTTTTTGGGTCTCCTTTAGCAAGTCATTGACTTGTTTTTCATGGTTTTCTCACATCCTTCTCATTTCTCTTCCCAATTTTTCCTCTACTTCTCTAACTTGCTTTTCCAAATCCTTTTTGAGCTCTTCCATGGCCTGCGACCAGTTCATGTTTTTCTTGGAGGTTTCTGTTGTAGGCTCTTTGATTTTATTAATTTCTTCTGTCTGTATGTTTTGGTCTTCTTTGTCACCAAAGAAAGAATGCAAAGTCTGAGACTGAATCTCAGTGTGTTTTAGCTGCCTGGTCATATTCCCAGCCAACTAACTTGACCTTTGAGTTTTTCAGTGGGGTATGACTGCTTGTGGACTACAGAGTTCTATGTTCCACGTTTGGGGGGGAGGTGCCAGCTCTGCCACACCAGCACTGCTCCTTCCCCAAGAACCCCCAACCCGAACTGGGCTTAGATCTTCAGCAGGCTGTGCACCCCTGCTCTGATCCGCCACTTAATTCCTCCCACCAGGTGGGCCTGCAGCCGGAAGCAGCAACAGCCATAGCTGCCCCACCTCTGCTGCCCCCGGGGCTGGAAGCCAAACCATGAACTCCTTCCACTCCCGCAGCTTTTCCCATTAACCTTCTCCACAGTCTTTGGTGTTTGTCGGTTGAGAAGTCTGGTAACTGCCGCAGCTCACATATTCAGGGCACTAGGGGCCCCATCTGCCCAACTCCAAGTTTGGTTGTTCCACACCGCTCAGGCTGGGCTCTGCTCCACTTCATTCCCAGCTCCCAGCTCCCAGCTCCATGTGGGATAGACCTCACCCAGACACCATCCAGGCTGTCCTGGGCTGGAGCCCTGCTTCCCTCTGCTGTTTTGTGGGTTCTGCCATTCTAGAATTTGTTCAGAGCCATTTTTTATAAGTTTTTGGCGGGACTCGGTACAGAGGTCACACTATTCCCTGCTTACCAGCCGCCATCTTGGCTCCGCCCCCCTCAAATTATTTTTAAAAGGAGATAGGAATATTTAGATTTACATTTGGAATTTAGTATATTTTTGAGACCAAATATACTAAAACTATACTAACATAGTATAATACATACTATATATATATATATTATATATGTATATATATATATACATATATATATATATATGTGTGTGTGTAATAAAATATACTAATTTTAGATAGTAACATCTACCATAATCATCACAAATACATTCTCCTCCATCATTTTACAAGTGTAAAGATATCTCATTACCTGCAGATAGCAATATATATGGCAACTTTTGCCACAGCAAGAATCACAGATGGAATGGTGAAGCTATCAAGGAATTCCCTTAAGAATAAGCATCAGAAAACCCCATGGAAAATGCAACTTTTGAGAGCTATTCAAAATATGTTAAAGGATGAAAAATTACATATCTGAAAAGGAATCAGGAAAACAAAAGATTTCAAAAATTCTAGATTATTTTAATTAGTGTTTAAAAGCAAAATATGCAATATAAATATCAAACAAGGAGTCAAAGGAGTACAACAAACGAAATATACAGCCAAGCAGGAACAAAAATCTTTACTGCTGAAGCTTGAGAAGTTTTTTTTTTTTTTAAAAAAAAAAAGAAAGAAAAAAGCTCTCAAGAGATAGAGAATGAACCTCTAAGAAGGGAAGATGTTGAAAATTACTGGCAATATAAATGTTTGCAAGAAGTCTAATGAAAATTTATTCTAATGAATAAATGAGAAACAGAAAGCTTTCACATTTTACACATGATGAATTTCAGAAAGGTTCCATCAAAAAATAAAGTAAATGAAACTGCAAAACTGGAAAAGTCATGGGGCCAGTTAAGTTCCACAAGCATTGACTTAAACATTTCATGGTAGCCCATGAATTACTAACAAGGCGCTTTACCAGTTTCCCCTCAGATATGAGCTAATCCTACTCTTCTTAACAGAAGGCATTGAATATCTATTAATTACCAGAGAATAAGAATACCAAAGATCCATCTAGATAGAGAACAAACACACGTAAATATGGGAGGCTCTATACTATATACAAAGCTTTCACAATTTTCATTTAAAAAAAAACTCTTGAAAGAAAATTATACATTACATGAGAAGCAAAAGGAAAGTGTCAAGAAAAAGTCCCAGAGGTGGGGTGCATTGGTAAAGAGCAACTTAGTATCAATTTAGCACTTGAAAAAGCTGCCCCAAAGCCTGGTAACATAAATACTGCCTTATTGAAAATCCTTTGACTCCATTCCACACTCATGGCTTAGTCACTGATTACAACTTTCCCTTTATCTTATAGTTGTTTGGTCTATTATACTAAGTATATTATGCTAACACAGAGAAAGAGTGTAAATTCAGGTCTAATTCCTTTTTCAGTACAATGCACTATCACATTAAGGAAATTTTCTTTTTAGAGAGGCAAAGTCATAGCCAACAAGACAAGTTCAAATCCAAAACATTGGCAGGAGGACAGCAAGATGCTGTAATGGAAAGAACACTTGGTGTATTTGAGGAACTGGGTTTGCATCCTATTTCTGCCCCATACTATATTTGTGACCTTGGGCAGGTCACCATTAAGTCTTTTCTTCTATGGTCAGAACACCTTCAGTTTTTTTCACCTGACAAGTCATACATGACAGGGCCTTCAAGATTTTATTTACTTTGAACATTGTTCAGCTTATTGACATTCCTCCCAAGAAGTAAGGGCCAAAATTGAAAGCAGAACTCTAGGAGTGATATCACCAGACCATAGGAATATCATCTACATTGCTCTGTATGCTAAATCTCTCTTAATAAAAAACTAAGACTGCATTATCTTGAGTGATGTGTATTGAGCTTGAAGTCCACTAAAACTCTATGATCCTTATCAGAAAAATTGCTCCCTAGAAAACTCTTCCCTTTCTTGTGTGTTTTAAGTTTATTTTCTTACCCAATTATATTATTTTGTATTAATCCCTATGATATTTAATTATGTCAGATTTGGCCTAGTATTCTTGCTTTGTTAAGATCTCTTTTGAATCCTACTATTTTCCAGTGTGTTAGATAAGAACTGAAGATTTATGTCAATAGCATATTTCATAAACTATTTGTGCCCTCTATATGAGTCATTGATAGAAATATTAAAAAACACAGTCTTAAGCACAAATCCTCAGGACATATTACTGTTTAAGTACTTTTAGTTTAATATTTAATCATTAATAACTACTACATAAGTCTGATCATTCAAGCAGTTCTGAATTCACTTAATTATGCTCTCATTTAGTCCATATCTCTCCTCTTCACCTGCAAAAAATATCATTATGAAACTTTATCAAATGATTTGCTGAAATCTGGTTAGACTGCGTCTAGAGTATTGCCCTATTCTCTTGGTCTGTCAGTCTTTTCGAGAAATAAAATTAGGCTAGCATGACCTGACCTTGATGAAGCCTTATTGATTCTCTGTGGGGTAAGACCACCCACCAACAATTAATTTAAAAAATCAGAGGGCTCTCAAATTCAGGAACAGAAAAAATTCTTTATTACGATCCCACAGTGGGGAAAGGGCAGTCTCCGAACCCATAGACAATGGGTAGGGAGAGGCGGGGCTCAAGGGGCAAAACCCAGCCTTATACTCTAACGTAAACAAAGTCCCAGCCCCACCAGCACTGGTCTTTTACTCTCATTGGTGGAATCCGGGCTCACAATTTCATGGAAATCTACTACCCCAGGTACAATCTTAGCCAGTGCCAAACTCTTAAAGACACTTTTCCCCTTATTTGGCAAGGACACAGTTCCGGTAATTTCTTAGTAACTTGAGACTTAGGCCTAGCTGTCAATCAGAAGCCCTGAGTCCCCACCTCCATTCATCCCACTCAATTCACAGAAAGGCTGAGATCCAGATTCCATGAGAGGGCTTCACCATCTCACTTAATTCCTCTCTTTTATTTGTTCATTGAAGGCCTCTCACATCAGTCTTGGTGTATCTGCTCAATGGCAGGAACAAGCCACTTAAGGATGCAGGAGATGTTGGGCAAAAGCAAAAGGGTTGATGTCATCAACAAGAAAAACCAGTTCTTCACACTCAATCAATAAACATTTATGAAGTGCCTACGTGCCAGGCACTATGCTAAGTGCATAAGATATTAGAATGAAGGAGGAAAGGATGTAGATGATATTGAAGAGCTCTAAAATGTACAATATGGAAAAAGGAGGAATTTGATAAATAGACTCCATTTTCTCTACAAAGTATTCATCTAGGACCCATGATAAGAAGGAGGGAAAAGAGCTTGCGTGGACTACTTGAAGAAAGAAGGGGAGGTTGGAAATAGCTGCTGTGGGGAATGCGAAGGATAGAAAGAAGATTTTGGCAACAACCCAACCAAAACAAGCAACCCCATCATTGGTAATGACTGACATTCACATGAAACTTTATGGTTACAAAGCATCTGACATATATTATTTCAATGGAGTATCACAACCACTAGAGAAGGCTGATATTGCAAATACTTTTATCTCCCATTTTAGAAATGAGAAAACAGAGGCTTAGAGAGGGAAAATGACTTGACCACAGTCAAATAGCTGGTAAATAGAATTTACATAACCTGAATCAAGTTCTTGACTGATAGTCTTTGCACTACACTAGTGCATCCACGCCAAATAAAGTGAAAATCCTTTTGGCAAAAACATCATTGGCTCTACCATTGCTATATGCCAAGTCTAACTATCACTTGTCTCTAATAGGCCAAATCTCTAAGCCATCAAGGGTACAATACACTGGCTCATTATGAATGGGAGAATGTCAGTATCAGTACTCACAAGCCATTCACATTGGACATCAGAAGAAATGAAGCTATGCCAAAGAGAAGAAAAACAATCCTGCCACAGGGAAATCTAGTACAATGGTGACAATGGTAGGGAAATGTGCCATATGATATCAGCAAACACAAAATGAATTGGCCTTGTCAGAAAGCTGGACATTTGGGAGAGATTTAGTTTCCAAGAATATTTCATGGAGTTGAAGTGGTGTGGATTATTCATGTGCACTGTCAGGAGGACTCTTTCAAATACAACTAACTTAGAAGAACAAATTGTAAAGTGTGCAAAGCATTACACTAACATGTGTTTCCCCAAAGGCTACTTTTAAAGACCTAGCTGGCAGCGTACTGTGATAGAGGGAGAACTGGTTTAGGAGTCAAGAAAAACGGAGTCCAACTCTGTCACTAACTAATCATAGAATCACATACCTAGATTTGGAAGATAACCTTGAAGTCATCTAGGAGTTGACTGAGAATCTTGTACCTGTACCTGACCAAGAACCTCATCCATAACTGAGGTTCTTAACCACTCTTGGGTCCTGCTCCTCCTTGTATATCTGCTGGAACCTCTTGGTCTCTTCTCAATAATTATAGCTAACACTTATATAGCACTTTAAAGTTTGGAAAATATTTAACAAATGTTATCTTATTTGAGATAACATTGATAACAAGCCAGTGAGGTAGGGGAGATTATTATTCCCATCTTATAATGAGGAAACTGGGGGTGAGAGAGGTTAAATGAATTGCCCTGGGTCTAATAACTAGTATTTATACGAGGCAGGATTTAACTTGGGTCTCAATGACTCAAAGTCTAATATTTGGTTTTTAAGTCTAATTGCAATTATTCTCAGAATAATTATTCTTAGAGTAATTTAAATGCATAAAAATACATAGGATTACAAAGGAGAGCCATTATATTGAAATAGGGATCACAACATTGGGGGGAAAGTTGTAGATGCCAAATAAAGAACCCCTACAATAAGCCGACAATACTATAACCCAACAAATGCTCATCTAGCTTTTTCCCTTAAAAATCTTAATTTATATTTCAATTCAACTCAATTCAACACACATATTAAGTTATTTCTATATGCAAGGCATTGTGATGGTCTCTGAAGACACAAAAGCAAAAGCCAAATAGGTGAAAGAGTTCTTACCCTAAAGGAGCTTGCATGCTACTGGAGGAATGCAGCACTTGCACAACTAAGGAAATATGAAGTACATACTGATCAATATGAAATAATCTTGAGAGGATGTTATTAACTTTGTGGATCGAGGACTCCAGCATGAGGCAATACCTGAGTTATGTGTTCTTTTAAGTAATAATTTTTATCCTTTTTGTTCAGTTACAAATTGTCTCCCTCCCCTTTTTCCCTTCCCCAACTACTAGGAAGTGAAGAAGAATAAAAATCCATATCTATATACATATATATGTATGTATAGGCATACAACTCATGCCTAAATTTTTTTTCCACATTAGCCATATTCCAAACATACATACAAACACACACACACACACACACACACACAATAGAGGGGGAGAGAGCAAGAGTGAGAGTGAGAGAGAGAAGGAGGAGGAGGAGGACAAGGAGGAGGGGAAGGGGAAGGAGAAGGGGAAGGAGAAGGAGAAGGAGAAGGGGAAGGAGAAGGGGAAGGGGAAGGGGAAGGGGAAGGGGAAGGGGAAGGGGAAGGAGGAGGAGAAGGAGGGAATGTATCAGTCTATACCCTGAGTCCATTAGTTCTTGATCTAGAGATAGACATCATATGTCATCACGAGTTTGAAACTATGGTGCGTCAGAGTTACTAAAGTCTTTCAAAGTTAGTTATCTTTACAACATTGCTTTTATTGTATAGATTCTTCTTTTGGTTCTGCTCACTTCACTCTGCATCAGCTCATGTGACTCTTCCCAGCTTTTCCAGAAACCATTTCCTTCTTCATTTCTTACAAAATAATATTATTCTTTCATATTCATATGCCAGAACTTGTTCAGGCATTTCTCAAATAATAGGCACCCCTCAGTTAGAAATTCTTTGCCACCACAAAAAGAGAGACTATATATATTTTTTAAATAATGAGTCCTTTTTTATTCTTCTTTGATCTCTTTCAAGTATAAACCTAGTTGCAGCATAATGGCATCAAATGGAATATAAAGTTTAATAGCTTTTAGGGTGTAGTTTCAAATTTCTTCACCCAATGGTTGGATTAGTTCACAGCTCCACCAACTGTGCATTACCAGACTTGTTTTTTTCCCACCTCCCCACTGGTATTTGTCATTTTCCTTTTTTTAAAAATTTTCTTAGCCAATCTGATGAGTATACAGTGGTATCTCAGACTTGCTTTCATTTACATTTCTCTAATTATTAAAGATCTATAGCATGTTGTCATATAGCTATTGATAGTTTTGATTTCTTCCTCTGAAAACTGTCTATTTGTATCTTTTGACCATTTGCCAATTGAAGAATATTTCTTATTCTTACAAATTTTTCTCAGGTCCCTATGTAATTTATAAATTAGATTTTTGTTAGAGAAACTTGCTATATAGATTTTCTCCTGTTTCCTGACTTTTCTTCTACTTTTAGATGTATTGGTTTTATTTGAACAGAGCCTTTTTAATTTAATGTAATCAACATTATCCATTTTAACTCCCATGGCCCTATCTATTTCTTTTTTAGTCATGGATTCTTGTCCTATACACAAATCTGACAGCTAATTTCTTCCATGTTTCACCATTTTTTATAATGTTATCTTCTATATCTAAATGATGCACCCATTTTGATCTTATCTTGGTATACAATGTGTGATGTTGGTCTCTGCCTAGTATCTGCCAGACTACTTTCCCATTTCCCCTTTAGTTTTTGGGAAATAGTAAGTTCTTGCCTCAATAACTAAGATCTGTATTTTATCAAGCCTCAAAAATCTATAAGATGTCTTCAATTCATTATCTTATGTGTGTGTACCTTGTGCTTCCCTGTATAAGAGGTAGCTAATACATGCCACTGATCAAGCTTTCTACTTTTTACCTAGCAAATAGTGTTTTAGTGATTTTAAGCTATGTAGTAGAATTTGAGATCTGGTATTCTCATTTTTTTTCATTGAGCCTCTTGATATTCTTAAACTTTTCTAGCTCTATGAAATAAATCTTTGATAATTTGATTGGTATTGCACTGAATAAGTACATTCATTGGGGTAATATTACCATTTTTATTATATTGCCTTAGCCTACCCATGAAAAATTAATTTCTTTCTAATTGTTTAGATGTCTTTATTTGTATAAAGAGTGTTTTGTAATTGTGTTCATATAATTAATGTGTCTTGGAAGGTAGACGCAAGTATTTTATACTGTCTGTAGTTATTTCGAATGGAATTCCTATTTCTATCTTTTCCTGATGAGTTTGTTGGTACTATACAAAAATGATGATGATTTCTATATATTTACTTTATATCCTGCAACTTTGCTGAAGTTGTTAATTATTTTTATTAGCTTTTTAGTTGATTCTCTAGGGTTCTCTAAGTAAAATATATCAGCAGCAAATATGATTTTTCCCCTCATTGTCTAGGTTTATTCTTTCAATTTATTATTTTTATCTTATTGCTATGGCTAGCATTTTGAGTTCAATATTAAATAGTAATAGGGATAATAGACATCCTTGCTATATCTCTTTTCTTATTGAAAAAGGTTCTTTTCCCCTTTAGGTTTATACTTAGCGTTTGTTTTTCTAGGTAGGTTATTCTTGGTTGTAATCCTAGATCTTTTGCCTTCCAGAATATTATATTCCTTTATGGTGGTGGCTGCTAAATTCTGTGTCATCCTAACTGTCTATATGATATTTGAATCATTTCTCTCCGACTTGTTGCAGTGTTTTCTCATTGGCTGGGGAGTTCTTGATTTTGGCTATAATATTACTGAAAGTTTTCATTTTGAGGTTTCTTTGAGGAGGTGTCTGTTGGATTTTTTCCCATTTCTACTTTCCCTTCTGATTCTAATATATCTGGACAGTTTTCTCTTATAATTTCTTGAAATATAATGTTTAAGCTATTCATGGCCTTGAGCTCTTTTCCAAATCAGTTTTTTCCTAAGAAGTATTTAACATTTTCTTATATTTTTTTTTCAGTCTTTCATTAGCTTTCATTCGGCCAATTTTAATTTCTTAAGTAATTGTTTTTTTTTCAGTAATGTTTTGTACTTTTTAAAATCAAGCTGTTAATTGTCTCTTTGTTGCTTTCTTGCACAGCTCTCATTTCTTTTCCCCATTTTTCCTCTCCTGCTTTTATTTGGTTTTAAAGTTATTTTCTTGCTCTTTAACTCTTTTACGAATTCTTCATGGGCTTGTACTGAATCTTCATTTTTCTTTGAGGTTTTGCCTCAAAAATCTATAAGATGTCTTTAATTCATTATCTTATGTGTGTGTACCTTGAGCTTCCCTGTCATCACAGTAACTCTTTTAGATTGGGTTCTTATTTTGCTTGCTCATTCTTTCAGTCCACTTCTTATCTTTGGACTTTATGTTAGTGTTGGGCTCTGTTCACTCCAGGGTGTGAGGGGTGGGACTCCTGGCCTGAGTTTCTGTCTTTTTATGTCCTTTTGCTACTTTCACTGCTTAGTCTTAGGGCCTGCAAGATTTCATTGCTCCCAAACTGGTGTGATCTAAATGGAGGTTTGCGCACTGCCTTTTTGGCATTTGTTCTGCATATTCTAAACGCAGTTCTGTGTCTGTTTGATGGTGTGTGGTTGAGTTCAAGTACGCTGAGATTGGACTCAGTCATTCTTAGCCTTCTGTGAAATTATTATAAGTTAGGAGCATCTGAACTGTTGGAATCCCCTTTCGTCTTGTTCTCCTGCCCTTGTTATTCCAAGGTAGAAAGTATGTGAAGAGTATTCATATGAAATAAGTCTCAAAAGATAGGGGGGAGTCAGATTGTGGTGGACTTTAAATTTGAGAATGAGTATTTTGCCTTTCATGCTAGGCAATAAGAAGCCATTAAAACTTTCAGAAATTTCAGTACCATCCTTCCAGCAGAGTGCAGTAGTTGTTATATGTTAAGTTAAAGAATACAACTTGATTAGTGTGTGCTGATAATTTTTACTTTTTTCTTTTACTTAGTATTACTTGTGTGAGTAGAATTAAGTTGCCATCCTGTATCTGATTCATATTGAATATTAAGGTTTTTTTTTAAAAATATGCTCCCTTTTAGTCGGGAGGTCCTAGATGTGAGCCATAAAAATATTATCTCCAGGGGTGCCAAGGTAATGGACTTAATGAGGTAATGAGTAGGAGAAAAGGTAACCTAAACCTTCTTCTTACAGACAGGTTTCCCCAGGGTTGAACCTGATTAAAACTGCATGCCTAACCACCTAGCATACCCTTAGTAGAGAAACATATGAATATAATACCTCCTGTCTAAGCAGTGACCCAGCTGTGCCCTAGTCACCATATGATTCAGTATAGATATATATATATATATGCATATACATATATACACACATGTATAGATGTAACAATAAGATATAAACAAAATTTCCAAGTATTACATAAGACACATTTAAAATATATACACATGTGTGTGTATATATATATATATATATATGTATGCATATATACACATGCGTGTGTATCTAGTGTGGACAGTATAAATATTATCCAGTTTATCAGAATTCCTTCTAAAATATGGCACCCAGAACTTAATACCAAAGTTATGGTCTGCCAAAGTAACAGTGTAGTGTTACTATCATCTTCTTAGTCCTAGAGACCATATTGTACTTCTCATTATCACCAAGGTTGCAGCTGATTTTTGGTCGCCATATTGCAAAATTGAGTGATACCAAATTCACAGCCCATTTATACCCTCAGACTTTGGACTTTCCACAAACATTGTTATACAGTTATCCCTTCCACATCACAACCTTCCCCATCTTGGTTTCAATATGTCACCAGTCAGCATAAGAAATTAAATGGGAATTTGGGGGGAGTTTCACAGAAGTCACAGATGACATATAAAGGCCAATGGAAAATACAGACCCTATGACCAAATACTCAACCCAAATTTTACACTGAGGTATAGTAAATACCCATAAAAGGAAAACAAAACATTCAGACTTCTTCTCTGGTACAGAGGGAGGGCCAAAAAATTTTACCATGGAGCATCATGCCCCTGATCCCCTCAATGTGGAAAGGATAACTCTACTAGCAAACAGTTGATGAGCATATGCTCTAGAATCTGCAGACAAACTGAACACAGTGAAGAAAGGCAGCTTCAAAACACTGTAAGGAACCCAGCAGAGACTCTTTACCATGCCCATGGGAACCTTCATGAATAACCCACTGAAGGGAAGAAAAGGACTTCCAGTACCCAGGAGCGGAGGTACCGCTTTGCAACTCTAGGTTTGAGCTCACTTTCCCCTGCGCTCTTCATGTATTTGTAGTCACAGACGTTTGAAGGAAATATTTGGTTCAAATTGTTCTTTCTGTACCATCTTAGTAAAACTTTCTAAAAGTTAATGAAATTAATTAACTTGCTGACTAATTGATATGGACCAATAATCATGGAAGAAAGCAAATTCGTGGAGGTTCCTGAAATATAGTGTTAGGAGTGACCTCCCCGCTTCCCCTTGAAACCGTAAGGTTAAAACTAGAGCCCTGACAGGAAGCAGTAGTCACTCTGTAGGAACCTTATCTGCTGGTATGATTAGGGCTTGAAAGAGCAACCCAGCATGTGTTATTCATGTATTCAAACCTGGGTCCTCTGATTTTAAATCCAGTATTCTTTCTTCTGTACCAAGTGAGCTCTGTGACTTCTATTTTATCAAAACTCATTTACCCCTTATTTTTATGGAAATAGAAACTAAGACCCAAAAGGAAATTGTTTGCTCAAGCACATACAACCAGCTAATTAGTCACTGAGCAAGCATTTATTAAGTGCTATTCTATGCCAGGCCTGGGGACAAAAAGAGAAATAAAAGACAATTCCTGCTCTCAAGGAGCTCATAGTCAATGGGGGAGATAACATGAAAATAAACTATGTATAGGGTAAATTTGTTGTGGTTTTTCAGTCATGTCTGACCCTTCATGATACCATTTTGTGTTTTTTTCACAAAGATACTGGAATTGCTTGCCATTTCCTTCTCCAGCTCATTTTACAGATGAGGAAACTGAGGCAAAAAGTGTTAAATGACTTGCCCAGGGTCACACAGTTAGGAAGTATTTGAGGACAGACTGAACTCGGGAAAAAATGAGCCTTCCTGATTATAAACCCAGTGCTCTATCCACTGTGCCACCTAGCTGCCCCTACAGGATAAACTAGAGATAATCAATAGAGGGAAGGTTTTAGGGCCAAAGTCAGGTATAGAATGCAGTTCTTCTGACATCTGATTTAAGTGATCTTCTTCTTCCTTGTACTGTCTTCCCACAGCATCCTAAAGCACAGAATGTTTCTTAATCATACCTATAGCAGGTTTTTTTTTCTTGCTTTGCAAATCAGGGCTGCATGGATGCCTTTGCTGCTCAGTGGCAACATGCAGGAAAGGAGCTGGAAGTCTATTTAGGAACACCATCCTAGAATTCTCTTCTGTCATCACTTGCCACCTTTGCTATACCTGGTACTTTGACGTTTATATTTTTAAGCACTTTAGGCTAAATTAGTGTTCTTCTCAGGTGCAGAATCCTGCCCTGTGGAACACCTGCAGATGTAACAATAAGATATAAACAAAATTTCCAAGTATTACATAAGACACATTTGAAAAGAAACAAAAACTGAATCTAAAACAGTCTCAACAAACAACACTTAACAACGAAAAGTCCCCTGTTCAAAGTCTTGAAAGACGGCAAAGAATCTCTAAACAGGGTTCTAACACAGTATCTTAAAAAATTTTTTTGAAATCTTTTCTTTTTGTATCATCTACATTTCTCATTGTATCCCTTCCCTTCACTCCTCCCCAAAGAGTAATTTCTAATAATAATGAAAACAAAAAGAATAAAATTCAGCTAAACCAACATATCAAAAGAATCTGATGTCATATGTGGTGTTTTATATCTCTACGATGAATAAGGATGGGGGAAGGGGAAAGGAGGTGTTTTCTTGTAACTGTTCTTTAGAACCAAGTTGGTCTTTATACTTTCAGAGCATTCAATTTCAATTGTTTTTGTTGTTGTTTTTCCTTCCAATGAAATCGTAGTCATTGTGTATATTGTTTTCTTGTTTGTTTATTCCACATTAGTTCATATAAAAATTCTCCTGCTTCTCTGTATTCATCTTATTCATCATTTTCCACAGAATAGTAATATCCCATTACTTTCATGTGCCACCAATTGTTTAACCATTTTCCAGTGGACGGACATCTATTTTGTTTCCAGTTCTTTGCTAACACACACATACACACATACACATACAGTCATTAATGTTTTTGTCTTATTTATAATTGGCACAAATATATCTGGTAGATCTACAATATTTCTTTTTATTTTTTATCTCTTTGGGGTATATATCTAACAGTGGAATCTCTAGGTTAACAGATATGAGCATTTTAGAAATTCTCTTTTCATAGTTCTATATTGCTTTCCACAGTGTCTGAGTCAAGTGTGGCTCCAACAATCTATTAGTATGCCTAACCTTTCACAACACCTCCGACATTGACTAAAAGTATCTTTTTCATCCTTGCCAATTTTCTTTGGGTGAGGTGAAATCACAGAGTTGTTTTGATTCCAATTTCTCATACTATTAGTAATTGGGGTACCACAATTTCATACCACCATTAACAGTTTATAATTCATTGCTTACAAATATAGGACATCAGAACCTTATCAGTTGTATTTGATGGCAAAGATTTTTCGTTAATTGACTATTTTCCTTTTTGTCCTGGATGCATTAATTTTGTTTATGGAAAAATTTTTCAGGTTCATGAAAATGGAATTATCTACTTGACACTTTGTAATCACTCCTATCCCTTTTGGTTAAAGATCCACAACACTAACATAACCACACCCATTTTCATCCCCATCACTCATACAGTTGCGAAAGGAAACCAAGGTATTTATTTTTTAAGTATTTTAACAATATGATCTCCAATATTCAGGTCAAATATTCATCTTTAATTCAATGTAGTATATTATGTTATTTACTGTTTTTATTATTTATTTTGTTACTATTGCTATGTTACATATTTAAATATATGTTTAAATTTATATATTGTATATTCATATTATATTACATATAAAGGGATAATAGTATAAATATACACATATACATATAGAAATTGTATATGTGCAAATGTATGTATATGTATGTGTACATATTAATTATAATATTCATATTCTCTTGTTATTCTAAATCTTTATTCCTCCAAATGAATTTTGTCTTATTTTTGTCTAGTTCTATAAGGTATCTCTTGAATTGGCATAATATTAAATTTGTAAATTAATTTCAACATTGTCATCATTATTGCATGAACAATAGCTCATGCAGTCCTGCCAGGAGTAGTGAATATCTTTCTAGTTGTCTATATCGTTCTTTGTTTCTTTAAAGAGAGTTTTGTAATTTTATTTATTCAGTTATTGGATGTACTTTAACACACTGACTCTCAGGTATTTTATGCATTTGTATTTACTTTGAGTGGGTGTTTGATTTTTATTACTGCCTCCTGAATTTTGTTATTGCCGTAAAGCAATGCTGCTGATTTTGCTGAGTGGGGGGAGGGAAGTTGTAGCTTACAACTTCAGTGAAACTCTCAAATTCTCAATTAGTTTATTTGCTAATTCTGTAAAATATTCTAAATGAATCATCATGTTGTTAGCAACACAAGATAGTAAAAAGGGCACTAACTTTGGAGTCAGAAAAACTGAGTTTGAAATCCGTCTGTGATCATCATTAACTATGCATCCTTGCGCAAGTCACTTAAACTCCCTGAGCCTCATTCTTCTGATCTCTAAAATGAGGAGGATGTTTCTGAAGTCCCTTACAGCTTTAGTTCTATGATCCTACATGTAGAGATATTCATTTTTCTCTGCCCATCTTCATACCTTTACTTTCCTCTCTCATCTTTGCTACTTCTAGAATTTCTAGAACTATGTAAAATAATAGCAGAGAAATGGTATCCTTGCTTCATTTCCAAATTCATTGGGAGAGCTTCTAGCAATGCAGCTCCTTCCTTCCTTCCTTCCTCCCTCCCTTCCTTCATTCTTCTTTCTTTCTTTCTTTCTTTCTTTCTTTCTTTCTTTCTTTCTTTCTTTCTTTCTTTCTTTCTTTCTTTCCATCTATCTGTCTTCCTTCCTTCCTCCCTCCCTTTCTTTCTTTCTTTCTTTCTTTCTTTCTTTCTTTCTTTCTTTCTTTCTTTCTTTCTTTCCTTCTTTCTTCCTTTCTTTTTCGTTCCTTCTTTTCCTTTTCTTTTTTTAACTAGGAAAAAGAAGTTGTTATTTGTCTCATTTCTTATCTAACCTTAATTGCTGAATGGGCTTTGCCTCACTCAAACTGAGACCTGTTAAAGACCTTAGCTTAAATAGGCCAAAGGTCTCTCACTGCATCTGGGGCCATCTCCACTTTTCTTGATTTATACCTTGCCACTGGAAGTGAAGCTGGTGACTTTGCACAGACTTCTCTCACTTAAAATCAATTCACTTGGCAGTCGTGGCATCACCTTCCTGATGTCGTGGTCCTCTTCAAGAATGAAGGACAAACAACAACAACAACAAAAAACATGCAACCTGGTGCGCGTACCTAACAGGTGTTGCTTCTTTAATTTGTTGGAGCTCGCAAGACGCTTTTCTCATAATAATTGTGTGAAGCAGATATAAATGCTGCCATTCCCATTTTACAGATGTGGAAACTGAGATCCAAAGAGATGAAGCAGCTTAGCAGATCATAGAACTCATGGCTATATTTAGGCTTTAGAGTTCATCTGGCCCAACCCTTTCATTTTCCCCTCACAGGAAGAAACAGAGGCTTTAAAAAGTATGTAACATGAATTGAGTTACCTAAGTCCTCACAGGTATGAAATAGTAGAGTCAGGATTCAAACCTAAGTATTTTAACTCCAAATTCACTACTCTTTCTACTTCTCCATTTTAGGCATGAGGGCCAGTATGAGCAAAGGATCAAAGGAGGTAATAACTGGCAAATCATTTAGAAAGGAGCAGAGTACTCTATGAATGGAAACAATTATTGCTAAAATTAAATTCAAAGGCTATGGTGAAAGGTTTCAGTCATGAAAAGACAAGGAAATTTCCTACACCCTTCCTTATTTTTTTTCCTCTCGGAGGTATATGAACTTGAAGATTTTCTTTTCTCTTCTATACGCAAAGGAAAAATAAACCAACTGCAGTAGAGGACACAGGAGATCATTAGTAAGATGATGAAGACAGACTTTAGGTTGCTACAGAACATCCTTTCTTGTAGAAAATTAATTTGGCCTACTTTGTTGCCAAGAGATGTTTGGAAGAAAGCCAAAAGACTTCTGGCAATAAGTCAACAGGAAATAAAATAAACACAAATTACAAATTCTTGTCAGAAAGTTAGTATCCTGATGTCTTGGTTTTTCAAAGACAAACCTGCTTCTTTCAAGACAAATCTTGGGAACTTTGGCTCAAGGTAGAGAAGGAGGTCAACACTGAGATACAGATACTATAAATAGCCAAGTAAAGATGTTTGTGGCAATATGAGAGATAGAAAATCCCAGTTCTGAAAGGCTTTAGTAAAATTAACAACGTTCCACTCCAACATAGGTAAAACGGACTTTTTTCAATCCATTTAAAATGATTCAAGCTCACACTTGAACCCAGGTCTTCTGGCTTCATGGCCAGTGCTCTCTCCACTGTGTTCTAGTTGTATCCGAAATTCTGTGGGAGTTCTACCTCTATTTTCCCACTCCCAAATCAAGTATCCTACTATCTGGTGGGCAGTCTCATGAAGTGTATGTATGGAGGGCTGGCGGAGGGGAGGTAGCCTTATAGTTACTTAATGCTTAATAACTGTGCATCCTTGAGAAATTCAGTTCAATCGGGCAAACATTTATTAAGCCACCTGTCATTCCATGTTTGGTGTTAGGTGCTGGTGGTACAAAGACAAAATTTAAAAAGACCCTGCTCTCAAAGAGTTTATTTTGTTCAATGACAAGACCATGTGTGCATAGATAAGTAAATAGAAAGTAATAGAGAGTGGATGAGAGAGAGAGAGAGAGAGAGAGAGAGAGAGAGAGAGAGAGAGAACAAACGTTTACTACTGAAGGGATCAGGAAAGACTTTATTTCAGGAATAACACCTGAGTTCTGTCTTAAAGGATTCTAGAGATTTTCAGGAGGTGGGAGAGCCAAGACACTGTATTCTTCTTGGCTTCTCCTTTATAACCCAGGAGTTTCTTTATCCTGAATATCATTTCAGCCCTCAAACTCACACCTCAGAAGTTGACTCTGACCCTGACCCCTCTCTCTTATTGGAATTTGAAGTACTCCTCCCAGAACTTCCATTTGGAAGGCACCCAGTCCAGCCATCTAATTTCCCATCAACCTACAGTCCTCTGGATTTCTCTATCATCCCCTCCTACACTTTGCAGCTTTCTTTTGTATGTCGCCTTCCCAATTAGAATGCAAGCTCCTTGATCTTGTATATTTATTTCTAGTACTTATCACAGGGTCTGGCACATAGTACCCATTTAATAAGTATTTATCTACTGACAGACTAAGGAAGGAGTACATTACAAATATGAAAGACTGCCATGTCAAAAGACACAGAGGAGAGATTTAAATTAAATTAAATTAAATGCCATATATAGGGAACAGCTGGCAAGCCACTTTGAATAGAATAGAGAGTGCATAAAGGGGATGTTTAAGTTTATAAATATGAAATATTACTAGAAAGGTTGGAAACCATTTTAGAGAGTATTAAAAACCAGGCTCAAGATTTTGGGGAGGTGAAAAAAAAGAGTCTGTTTCTTCATCTGGATAATAATATACTAAATACTTTCTAGGGGTATAGTATTAATGTGATTGAAGATCTTCCCCACCCATTCAATAGGCCTCAGGTAGGCCTAGGTGGGAAAGCTTGATTATGTTTTTGTTTGTAAGTAGGCCTAAAGCCCCTACTTACTAGGTGCTTAGCCAATGTGGGAATGAAGCCCTCAGGACCCTAAGAGAAGTTGCTAAGACCAGAGCCAATGGTGTGTGCACTGACTTCTAGTCAATCATGAATTCAGGGAATCAGAGACCTGAGTTCTAGCTAGTCATATGCCAGCTAGGACTGTATAAAAGGAGAGTGCAGAATTGAAAGGGAGCAGAAATGGAGAGGAGCAGAACTAAGAACAAAGAACTAAGAGCAGCAGAATTGAGAGCAGCAGGACTGAGAGGGAGACATTGAGGCAGCAGACATCAAGAGGGCACTGAAGAACAAACATAGAGAACCTGTGTTGGCAGAGCTGCAGAAGAGAGTGTTGAGCAAAGAGTTAAGATTCATGAGTGATTGTTTACAGGAAGGCCCTAGGAGGGGGGAAGGTTACAGGATGACTTGGTTCCTTGCTATAATACTGTGTTATAATTTCCTTGTTACTACATTGAGGTGGACTTACTGGTTTTGGAATATAATTGCTACTATATAGAATTGGGGTTATTGGCTTTCAGATTTAATCTTCTGGAGTTTAAATAAATGTTATACTTCCTCTGCCTTCTACATAGAGATTTTTTCATACTTTGTGATTCTGAACCATTCAGGCATGTTCATGGTCATCCTCAGGTCATGAATCTTGACTTACTGATATAAGGGGTTATTGTGAGTAAAACAATAAACAAATGTTAACTACCACTCTTGTCTTCTTTAATGTCTGTCATAGTACTTTGTACCATTAGACACTTCATGAGTGGTTGCTGAGTGAATGAATAGATAAGTGAATGAGTGAATGAACACCTCGCAATCCAGTGATCTTGTAAAGACTGATGAGAACGTGACATTTTAATAAAGAGTTGACTTTATTAGAGGAAGCTACTGTTGCATATAGTTGACATGGTATAATTTAATAGAGTCAGTCATTTTTGGTCTTTATGTAGGAGAAAATTTTTCTTGTCACAAACATTTTTGTTGGAAATACAGGTGGTTAAAAGTATTCTTCATTTTCTTGAGATCTCTTCTGTGAAGCATGATGCCACATCACAAACCCTTCATTGTAGCTGGCAAACATTTATTGTGGGCATAAATTGTAATAGGATGTAGTGCCAGGCACCTAGACTAGAATATAAGCTCCATGAGGGCAGAGATTTGTTTTATCTAAACTTGTATCTCCTCAAGTCCTTGTGACATAGAAACCCACACAGTAGGTACCTACTAAACATCTACTAATTTTGAATATAGATGAGGAGGATGCAAAGAGATGAATAAGTCGATTATTGACCTCGAAAGAGCTATGGAACATATATTCATACATATTCTATATTGTATATATACAGGGTTCCATAAAGTCCATATGCAATTTAAAATAGTTGTAACTTTGTAACTCTATGTGATAGAAAGAATCTGTAACAAGGATTGGAAAGCTTGATGTATGTAGTGTATTTTTGTCTTTAGAAATTTTATGTTTATTTTCTTTATTTTTAGAAATTCATCTTTAAAATTACTTATTTTTCAGGATTATTATTGGCCCATGGCTTCACTAGAAGAGAAAGTAAACTGTGTTCTTTGGTTGGCTGAACTAAAATCTACCACAGCTGTCCAAGGTCTAACCATTTTCTTGGCCTCCACATTCACCAGATTTGACTCCATTGGATTTCCTTTTAAGGGGACACGTGAAAACTAATATATATTCAACCAACCCTGGATCTAAAGAAGACTTGCAAACTAGGATAGCTGATGTGATTGCTGGCATTACTGAAAATCAGCTTGAAAATGTTTTCCATGAATTACAGAATTGTATTACCCTTTGTATTAGTAATGATGGTGGACATGCTGAAAATTAACAAGAACAATAAAAAATTAAGTGTTTCTTCTTTCTTGTCCTTTTTACAGATTCTATCACATATACTTACACAGTTGCAACTATTGTAAAATTGCACACACATTTTATGGACACCCTGTATTATATGAACAATTGGATACACAATATTACATATACTATATATATATATATATATATATATACAATTATATATATAATATGTATATAATATATACATATTCATTAAACACAAATATAAATTGTTTTATTTCTGCATCAAACAAATGATCCAATGGGTGCTATCAGAGTCCAAAGAAGGGAGACATAGTTAGAATGGTATGGTTGGTGTGAGCTTCCATGAGGACAGACTTAAGTTGAGCTTTGAAGAGCAGATAAAACTGAGACAATCAATGTAGACTTTCCAGAAAGAAGGTATAGCACTGCCTCTGAAAAGGCCCCAGCCTCCAGATTGCAGGGTAAGTGGAGGAAGCCCTGAGATATAATTCCAGGATATATTATCAGTTGCTCGGTAATAGCACATCCATATTATTATATTCTATTTCTACATTATTACTTCCAGGAAGCCCTTCCCTGATGTCATGTTTTATTCTCCAACTAGGCTGTCAGCTTCTTGAGGCAGGTATCCTGTCTTCTGTAAACTATGTGTCTTTCCCAGCCCCATGCACTGTGTTCTGCATACGATAGGTACTTAACAAATGTTTGCAGAACTGCAGCCACTCTTGGATATACCACACTCTAACTTACATTAAAGGGGGAGGTCTCCTCAGGTCTGTGGCATTGTTTGGGTCTTAATTCCTAAAATAATCGCTCATAAACTTACCCTTTAATCGTTAGCTGATAGACACAGCTAACTCAAAGCAAAGGCATTAACTGAAATATCATCAAAGGAATAATAGCAGTCCCTTCATAAAAGTGGGAGTAGGAGCTAGAAGAAGGTGCATACATAGAAAACTCACATGACAGATGTAACTCACACCTCTGGCACTGCAGGAACCAGATGGACTTTTCCTTCTTGTGGCGTCTTCACACTGCTCCCCTTTTGGCACAGGATATTTGCTAGATTTACCAGATAGGGGATTTGGCTGAGCTACCTGGGGCCATTCCTCTCTCCAATTCAGCTCCTGACAGCCAAAAGTGGCTCTCTTCTCAGCTCACAGAAGCCATATTCCTCAAAGCTGTCATATGTCATGCCCTGACTATTGCCTAGCTGGGGCTATTCTCTGCTTGGCATGGTGTCTTTTCTTAATCAGGGAACTCTGTTATAAGATCATGACTAATGAGAGTATGGCAAGGAGAGTTGAGGAAGAGAGAGATATCATTGCCCTCCAGGTGAGGAATGATTCCTTTAGAAAACAAGTTCTTCCTTATTTCTCTCTCTTCTCTTTTACCAGATACAACACTCCTCAGAGATATCCCCTGTTTCAACTTCCTCCTTATGGAGCATGTTTTGCTTTAGAAAGGGCAACCAGGGGTGTGGCCAACCTTTTTTTTCCAGACAATAACCAGTTGCTCTTTAATTTTTAAGATTTTTCTGATCAGTTTTGATTGGAGAATTAGGTAAGAATGTAGATATATCCATTGTACTTTGCTTATGACCTTAAAATCTCACTATCTTTGTTACCTGCTCCTTAACTCTAGTGACTTTACGGACTGGGATAATGAGAAATCAATTGATTATGGTGCCTTGTGTCCTGATCAACTACATATGGAGAGAGAAAGACGGACAGACACAGACAGACAGAGGTGGAGAGAGAGACAGAGACAGAGAGATAGAGGCAGAGAGACAGAGAGAGAGACAGGCAGAGAGAGAGGGGGGGGGGGGGAGAGAGAGAGAGAGAGAGAGAGAGAGAGAGAGAGAGAGAGAGAGAGAGAGAAACAGAGAGACAGAGGCAGAGAGATAAGAGACAGAGAGAAAGAGAGACAGGCAGACAGAGAGAGAAAGAAAGAGAGAGAGAGAGTATGGAAGAAAGGGAATGGAGGAGGGGGCCAAGGAAGATAGCGAGAGGAAGTAAATTGTCTGAAATCATTTATAACCAGTAAAAGACCAGAGACAAAGACTAGGGTTTACTGACTCACAGCCACTATTCTTTCTACTCCCACAGTAGGTCCAAGTTAAGCCCCAACCTCTGATACAGGTCCAATCTTTCATGCTGAGAGACTAATCCCACTCATGTAAGTCACACCAGGTGAGAGTTAGAGAGAATACAGTGTAGGCATTTAATAGACCTGGTAGAGCAAAGCAGTGGGAGGAAGGGAGGGAGGAAGGGAGGGAAAGGGGACAGAACAGTCTGTGAGGCACCAAAGGTTAGCTGTTTGGCGGAATTGACTCATTCTATTCTAGTCAACCTTGAAGTTGGCCTGATTGCTCTGTTGAGCTGTTAGGAGAGTTATTTAGTCAGATGCATTATGCCCTGAGTGGGCTGAGCACATACAATTTATGCCAGTTGCGCTTTAATGCATATTTAATAAAGCCACAGACATTTATATACCAAATCAGTGGTGTCAAATGAGTTTGCTTTGGGAGGTTTGAGGTATCCCATGGCACTGCTGACACTCCTGGGGAGAGATTTAAATTATAAGACATTTCATCAGAGGGGAGAGGTCTTTTAATATGTTACAGTTACTGTTCTGTGTAGTTTGATAGCACAGAACTAATCAGAGAGGGTAGAAAAGCCTGAGACATAGGGAAAAGGACTCTATAGGCAAAGTTACATTAAAGATTTTACCCTGTTACGAGGTATGACTGGAATTTTTGCTCATTAGAGCCAAATATGGCCACAAAGAGAAAATGTACAGTAGTGGAGAGTGAGTCCAGGACCTAGAATAAAAAGTTCTGACTAGGACACTTCCTGGCTGTGTGACCTTGGGGAAGCCATTGAAGCATTTTTTCCCACCATCCTTGTAAAGGAATTGGTGACATGTTAATCTGTACCATCTTATTTGAGATATGATAGGTGATAATATTCTTACCTCTGTTTGTCAACTGAGGAAACTGCAGCCCAGAGAGGAAAATCCTCATTTTGCTCAAGGTCACACAACTAGTATGTAGCAGAGCCCACATTTGAATTTAGGACTTCTGACTAATCCCACTGTCCTCTCCACTGGACAATCACATCCCCAACTGCTCATATTGACATCGCCCTTTAAAGTTCGCCAAGTAGTTTTCTAACAGCCTCAAGAGTAAGAACGGAAGTCAGTGCTAATCATTTTGCCAAGCAAGAATACTGGACTCAGAGGGACTTTTAATTGGCTTTTCCAAGGTCAAACAGCTAGTAAATATCAGGTCATCGACTCAAACTCTGGTGGCCATGGAGTGTAAAAGCCAACATTCTTACCACTGTGGCAGACTGCCTAAATTTGAGGTCCCAACTCACATAAGTAAACTTGCTTTGGATTAAAAAAACAATAATAAAATCCAACAAAAACCTTTTTCTAATTTTATTTTATTGATCTGTTGAAATATAACTATAATTTTCTTTTCTTACAAGATCTTACATCAAAGCACTGGCTGTTATTTTTTATATGAGTGTGTGTGTACATGTGTGGAAGAGGTGCTTTTTTGTCCCTACCCCTGAGATCCAATGATCAGAAAGATGGCATTCTGCTCATTTCAGGTCCTACATATATATATATATATATTATATTTTATATATACATACATATATATATATATATATATATATATATATATATATATATATATATATATATATATATATACATATATATATTGTGCAAGGGGAAAGGCAGGGCAATTGCGGTTAAGTGACTCACCCAAGGTCACACAGCTAGTAAGTGTGTCAAGTGTCTGAGGCCGGATTTGAACTCAGGAACTCCTGACTCCAGGGCTGGTGCTCTACTCACTGTGCCACCTAGCTGCTCCTCAGGCCCCATATTTAAAATCATAGATCTTGTTTTTTAAGGCAATGGGAAGTGGCTTTCCAGCAATAATTTCATTTCTAAGCTGTTTTCAAAGGTGGCCCAATCAGCATTTATAGAAGTTTTGCCTGTGTCCAGGACTAACCTAATGAAGAAAATCTCAAGGTAATCTTGACCAGTGCAAGAGAAGGGCTATTACCATGGCATGCCCAAGCTGACTCATAGACAATGAGAGCTGTGTTAAAATTTCAGCATAAGCATTTACACCTTGGACATCCACAAGGGCTTAATTTATTGTTTTGTTGATCATCTAAGCTTAAGGACATGATAAAAAATGTTAATAATACAGATTGAATTTAAGAGCGTGTCATGCATACATTTTTCTGGTGCCGTGGTTGTTAAACATTTACTACCGTATCCCTGATTGTTACCAATATCAAAGCAACACAGGTACTCTGCTATGAATACAATCAAGAAAAGGGGGGTTGGGAAGAACATGATAGGATACTCTCTTCCTGAATCTGGACCACTGCAGTCTTGAGTTTGAGTCCTGACTTCTTAAATGTGTTGAAATCCTGGTTTCTTTATTCATCAAATAGAGAACATAGCAGTGACACTCACTTCCCTCATGGGAATGTTGGGAAGAAAGGGCTTGATAAAGCTGCAAGTTAGTAGTGTGGTCTCAGCTTGAGCCACCAAGCCAAGGGAACAGAGAAAATGTTTTAAGAGGAACTTGATTTTGTACAGTGAAAATCCAAGCAAGGCAGATGCAGCATCTGAGGAGATCTATAACCATATCAAAGGGCAGCATTTCAGTAAGGGCGCTGTCTTATATGTGAGCTGGCAAGAGCTTATAATAAAAGTACAGTAATGAGAAAGCTTTATGATAAAATTAATGTAATTAATTAGTGTTTGTAAAGGACTTCAAGATCACAGGGTGAAAGGTGCCAGATAAAGGAAAAGTAGTCTTAGAAATTACCATTATTCTTAAGACACAGAATATATTATGCACTATATAAGCATATCTAAGCACATACTCAGGTCCCAGATATAACTATGCTAATTTGTATTAATTTGCAAATCAGTGTTCTGATCAACCCTAGATACCCTTTCAGGATCTCTCCAAGGAGGAGGTTATGACTCAAGAAGTATTTTGAAACCTATCTGGTGATAGATTACCTCTTAGACACATCAGCCTCGTCTCAGCCTGTGTTCAGGTGAGAGACTTAAATTACACCCTTAAACCACGAGATGCTTTCCTGAGCTCTGTTGGCAGGTCTTTGGGTGGTTGGAGAGTGTTTTTTTTTTCCCTTCTCTTTTTAAACACTATAACTTTGAATCTTTGAAAAGTCTTTTGTCTCATCACTTGCTTATCTCTGTAGGGTTCAAATGCCAGCTTTCCAGTCTAGTCATAAATTGTGGTATAAGATGGCTCGTTTAAAATGGGGCCTCTTTATGTGGAATAGAAAGATCCTTGGACATATGAGAACTTTGATTCCTGGAACAGTGGAAAGAAGGCTAGACCTGGACTCTGAAAGACCTGAGTTTGAATCCTAAGTCCAGCCTCAGACATTTATGAGCTGTGTGACCCAGGGAAAATCACTTAACTCCTGTTTGTCTTAGTTTCTTCAACTGTGAAACGGAGATAATATCACCTGCCTCCCAGGATTGTTGTAAGGATAAAATGAGATATGATCTGTAAATACTTTGCAAATATTAAAGCAGTATATAAATGCTGGCCATATGACCATGAACAAGTTAATTAACCTCTTTGACTTAGTTAATAATCGCTCACTTTTCTATGTTTCACACTTTATGAAGCATAGCCCTCTGAGTTGTACTGCTGACTAAGGAACATGAGACTCAATAAGGTAAAGGGACTGGCCTAAGGTCACACAGCAGCTGCTTAAACAAAACCAAGGCTCAAATCTAGGTCTTTTGACTCGCCTTTCAGCGTTATTTCATTCTGTCTCATATCCTTGTACAAAGTGTCTTAACAGGCTTGTTGTGGGGATCACATGAGATATTACATATATAAAACTTTGCAACCACAAAGATTTAAGCAATCTCAGCAATTTAGTGATAGGAATGATAGTAATATTAGCAATAGTAATAATATAGCACAAAAACAACTCCATTTAAAAATAAAGTTGATACAGAACATAATGTACTTGGGTACCTTTTAGTTCATCTTCGATTTGTTGCTTTTTTTGTTTATTGCCTTGTTTCTGTTTTTACTTAGAGGCTTATTAGAGCTTCTATAAATACATTTGCTAACATTACTGTTCAAAGACACTGGAAGGATGTTGCATTGTATGGAAACCAGAAAACTGTGATATTAGAAAATGTTATTATGTAAAGAAAGGAACAAATTGCCACCTAAAAGAGGCAGGATCATAAGATTATAGACCTAGAGCTAGAAAGGATCTTCAAGGACATCTAAAGCATCTTTCTCATTTTACAGATGAGGAAAGTAAGGCCCAAGGAAATTAAGTGACTTGCCCAAGGTCACACAGCATCAGAGTATCCAAGGTGGAATCTGAGCCCAGGTTCTCTAATCCACAGCCTACAGTACCCCTTCCAAGGTCCCACATGGTGGGTGGTGGTGTGGGAGACAAGATTTGGTGTTGTTGTAGTCAATGTCTAACACCTTGCACAAGACCTTGCACAAAAGAAATATTTTATAAATGTTTATTTAATCTCTGAAGTCTAGAATTTTTGTTGTGCCACATATCAGGTGGCTATGTCAGCCATATTTTTTTCGATATTCATTTCCAATATCTTTTATTAACCAAGAGATTCATCTCATGGTATTTTGGAATTATTGGTACTCCAAAATATCTTGAAATAGGGAAATCATCCCACCAGCATTCTCCATGAATAGGGGTAGATCCCTTTATCTTTTTGACCGTCAGTTTATTGGTCTGGAAAATAGCAATTTTAATACTTATACTATCAACTTCACAGGGCTACTGCAGGAAAGGACATTATAAACCTGAAAGTGATATAGAAATTAGAATTGCTCTTATTTGGAGAGAAAGGAACCAAGTCACAGAATTTGGAAATGCCTGGCTAACAGGAGTGCTAGGACTACAATTTAGTTTTTCTGACTCCAGTCCAATACTCATACCACTATACCAGAGTGCCAATCTAGTGGCCTTTTTTGAAAAGGTTTCTTCATTGGATCTGAGTCCCATAAAACACATAATGACTATAGTGATAAAGACACTAATAATAACAATTAACATTTACAAAACAGTTTAATATTTATTAAATATCTCATTCAATTCCCACAAGACCTCTGTGAAATACAAGATACAATTATCCCTATTTTATAGATAAGGAAACTGAGGCTAGAAGAGGTTAAGTGACTTGCACAAGGTCACACAACTGGTAAGTGCCTGAGGCAGGATATATATGTAGGTCTTCTTCCTGACTCCAGGTCCACAATGTCACCTTGCAGATCATCATTATTGATAATGAAGACTTATTTTTGTAAAATATTTTGGATACATGATCATCAGATGAACATTTCTTGAAAAGAACATGCAATCAAATATCATTAAACATACTACTCTGCTACTAAAATCTTAGGCCACTGCCTTATTATGGCACATTAGCTTTTGGACTCTTGAAGAACCCTGGGTTTGGCCAAGGGAACATGAACTCTGACCAGTTTGACCAAACTCTATTGACCCGATAAATCTGTTCTCCAAAGATTAACTAAATTAAATTTGGAGAAACTCATGATGAGGTTTGCCATAATATAATGTATTTTCTGGCTATTCTAATTCTTAATTCTAGAAGTCAGGTGACATAGGAATTAACATGTTCTACCTGGAGTTAAGAATGGCGTCAAATCTGGCCTCAGACACTTAGCTATGTGGTCTAGGCAAGTCATTTGACCTTAATCCGCCACAGTTTCCTCATCTAAAAAAGGGAATAGGAACAGCATTTACCTCCCAGGTTTGTTGAGAGGAGGAGATGAGACGATTGTCAAGTTCTTTGCAAACTTTACGAGACTACATAAATTCTAGGTATTGTTATTATTATTATTAATTATTGGATATGCAATAGAGAAGAAAGTATTCCAGGTATGGGACAGACCTGCCAATTTGCTAAGCACCCTCTTCTCTAAATACCTGCTCACCTAAAATCAAAAGTGAATAATAAACATCATCTATGTTCATTTTGAAAGACAAAAGGGACTTCTAGTGGCCAGCTAGCCCTAGCATTCCTGCTTTTTAACAGATAAAGACAATGAAGCTCGAGAGGAGGAGTGATTTGGCAAAGGTTGCTTCGCTAGTAAATGAAGGTATCAAGAAAAGAACCCAGATATGCTGATTCTCTGTCCAGTTTTCTCTCCGCACTGCCGCAAGGTCCATAATTATTTAAATCATATCTTGGGGTGGCTATTTAATGCCTTTATTGTTGCAGGTTTCCCCCAAATAAATGTCACTTCAACATAAACTTTCAGACTTTCTACAGCTTGCTTCTATACTGCTGGAGGCTAAAAATTTCATCTAAATATTATTGAATTCCAGCACAACATTAGCATGCAGAGATATTTACAATAACAGAGCCATTACAACTCAATCAAAAGCTGATTTCAGCCAGAATTATGCAGAATTAAATCTTGCAGGATTCAAATTATTAAAAATCAGAGACTCAATAAAGTGTGGTCTAGAAACCCCATTTATCAAGGGAGTAGAAGTGCCTCTACAGTTGTGGTGACTTTTTCATATACATTCTGCAAGAATTTGCATGCATTTTAAAAGATCAGAGTTTAATTCTTCTGGAATTCAAGGAACCATGCTATATTTATAAGGCAATAGAAGCCAACTTAAAATACGTTCTTTATATTTCCAGGCTCCGGCATGCATTTCAAATGCATTGCTTTTTATTTCAGTTTCCGACTGGGTAGAAAGATACTCAGTGAAACTTCACGCACTGGGCAAACACTTTATTCCAATAAAGGTAAAATCAGTGCAGCAACACAGTCAGCTAAAAGAAATCTAAAACAAGCTCTTCATCTCGTTATGTAATGAGCACATTAAAAACTGCTATTTCCTTACTATATTGGATCAACCCAATATATTTTGTATATTCATACTGCTGATTCTTGGTCTCTTCTGGAACATTTCATTAGAAATGAGAATAAATTTATTTATAAGTAAAAATTTAAAGAGTAAACCACATATGTATGAGAAGAACTGAGATATAGTGGGAAAAAACACTAGATTTCAAATCGGGACACCTGAACAAGAATCCCTGCTCCAATAATAGCTATCCAGGCCCTTGTGGGCAGGTGGCTTCACCTCCTGATGCCTCAGTTTTCTTATCTTAAAACAGAGATTCAAAAAACATTACATTTTCTACCTAGCCAGGTTGCTATGAGCAAAGGAACTTGGAAAGCCTGAAAGGCACTATATGAATACGTTATTACTAATAATCTTATAGTATTTCAATTTCCACTTTTGTAGTAAAGATCAGAAATATGTGAACAATTCATAAGGCTATTGTGAGGAAAATGCTTTATTAATTGTGACACACTATGTAATATGTTATTATTTTTTGTTGTTCTTATTTCAATAATCAAAGCCTAACCTCTTCAAGAGCCTGTTCAAAGTTTATCCATCTCAAGTGACTAAAATGTCCATACCCTTTGACTCTGAGATTCTACTGCTGCTCAGATACTGGATGGTCAGTGACAAAAGAAAGGCCCTATATACACCAAAATATTTATAGCAGCAGTTTTTGTAGGAGCCAAGTATGGGAAACAAAGTAGAAATTTACCAATCTGGCAAAGAATGATTAAAAAATTTATGGAATATGAGTGTAAACAAACATTTTGGGCCTATGAAATGAAATGATGAATAAAGAGTCTTCAGAGAAGTTTATATAAACTGATGCAAAGTGAAGTACATAGAACCGGGAAAACAATATATCCAGTGACTATAGCAAATCAAAGGGAAAGAACATCAATGAACCAGAACTGATTGCTGTAATTATAATGATTAAGGTTACCCCCCAAAAGAGAGGATAAAGTGCACCACCTCCCTTTCTTTTTTACATAAGTGGGAAACTATAGATATGGAATCACATTTATTGTCAGACTATATTGACATAGTGTCATTTTTTTCTGAACTGCTTTTTTCCTGTCTTTTTGGATTCCTTGCTACAAGGGTAGTTTACTGGATAGGAAAGTGGAGATGGATATGTTAATAAATGAATATGATGCAAGAACAAGACATATTAATATTTTTAAATAAAAGTTCATCAAGACCAGTTTTCAGGGAGAAAAAATTAACACTATTTAAGCATTATTAATTCTGAAGAAAAGAAAATCCATTCTTATTCTACCATTTATCAGTAGTATAGGGTCTTTTAATTTAAAGTCAATGAACACTAAAGTGAACTCTCATATTACATGAACATGAAATCTTTATTAATCATTACCTACTATGACTTTTCCATTTAAAATGCAAAATAATGACAATGATTTCTAAAGAATAATATCCTAAATCCTCTTAAAATATGGATGTTTTGCCACAAAAGTAAAGTTTTTTTCAGAGCTTCAAAATAATGGTCTCTCCACCTCAGCACATTGACATTTTTTCTTAGAATAAGATGTTAGTATTCTCATTTGAAAATGAAGACAAGAGAAATGTTGAGCATCTCTATGCTTGCAGTCCCAAGATAGGATTTTTATCTCTTTATATAACAAATTTTGGCAATGCTTACCTAGTTTTATCATCAAGAGGGTTCTTTTTCATGGTGTGCATTTATTTTTTTCAGTAACAGCAGGATCATTAAATGCCAAGAGCTGTTGCTTTTACATTTGCCTTTCACAGGTGTGACATTCCAAAGCTGATGGCTTTTAGAAACAGCCTGTCTGTATGACTTCTAATTCATCAAAGGAATTATAAATTATTATAACTATTTATTTTGTTGAATTCTAATACTTTGAAAATTGGGAATAGTATGTATGTGTACATACACACAGAGAAGCTGCTTATATAGTCCTTATTCAACTTGAAGCTTTAATAACTTTAGATATACACACAGTAGAAGTACATTGTAAATGACACATAAAACATGAATTCTTAAAGGTTTATGACTTAGTGTAGTTAATTTTGGGAAGCTTAATTTTTATTTCTTTTCAGAAATGAAGTTGACAAAATTATTGAGCACCAACTGAACATTGGTTTGAAAGATGTATTGCAAAAGATGGTAGTTCTGTTGAAGGTTAAAAAAAAATCAAACTGCATTGCTTGACCATCTTAAGATTTGTGGTTTTATCCTCCATCTTGTACTTCTGTAGTTATTAAAATTTAATCTTGAGTAAGGACTTTATGTTTTCTGTGTGAGACAGAGACAATTCTCTATTAACCAGAGTGTTAGAGTAACCATTTAACAAATGTTCTAGATAGCAGAGAATTAAATACATATCAAATAATACAATCTTAAAATGACATTGGAATAAAATATAATTGTTTTCATTTTCAGGGGATCTAAAATCAGGGCAAATACTGTGGCAATTACTTATAGATGGTTTTTTTTTTGCTTTAACATATTCAAGTACCATTGGAGTATAAACCTGTGGAATAAATTTATTTAAAATTAGGTACAAATGTGGAAAAACAATCCTCTAATGGCACAGTCTGAAATCCATCTATACCTTCTTATCCTGTACAATTCTTGTTCCTGTTCTTCAATAGTTCATTCCTAGAAGAGCTACTCAAAACATTGATGGCCTTTCACTAATTATTATAATATTTCTTCGGTACTTATGTGGCAAGGTCTCAGTCTAGTAATTTATAAAATTAGGATAGTAGTATCTGCATGACCTGCCTCACAGGATTCCTGTGACAATCAAATGAGAGAATGTATAGAAGTTCTTTAAAAATATTGAGTAGCTATTTATCATCATTGTCTACTTCCTGGATGATGCCTTATATGCTATTTCTTGCAAGTCATTGTTAGTAATATGTTATACTCTATTTATACCCTTTGCATCACCCATGCATTTGATTCTTTTGAGATTTGGTCGTCCATTATTTTAAGCCACATAGAACTCCCAGAAGCCTGGAATTAAAGAAATGAGTTTTTGTGTGCGTCATAAAGCAGCTTGGAATCATTGAAAGTTCTACATCATTTTCCAAATGCCATCCAGTCTGCTATCTTCTTATTACTCAATTCTAGGCCCAGCTTATGGGGCATCTGTAGAGTTTGTCCAACACATAAGAATTGATTTAATGACTCAATATATTATCCATCTAACCACATGTCATATTATGGGCAACAGGGATTTTCCATCCACTCAGAGATTTTCCTATGTGGATTGTTAGGCTAATATTGTTTGAATGGCCATGGATTGTATCAAAAGTTCTAATTCTGGTGTTTGATATAACATCACCCACCACCCAGGCAGATATATTTAGCTGAGGACTGTATTAAATACAGGATCCCACCAATTTTATTCATATTATGTTTATAATTTATTGATTAGGGGAAACAATTGATTTAGTAAAGCAAAATGCAGCCTTCAAGGCTCTCTTCCAAGAAAGTATCTCTTGCACATATTTCAAAATCATTAAAGATAGATAGAACCACAGAGATAACTTTGTTTGTTGACTACCTTATTACTGATATCAAATAAAGCGTAAGATAGGAGATGTCTGGTTGTCCAATAATTCACAATGTACTTCACAGAGTTGAAGCAGAATAAGATTCTGATAGAAAGTGAAGTCTTCCAGATGTTTGTTGATGACATCTCAATCACTCTTGAGATATTTGCTAGAAAGTCAAATAATCAAACTATTTTTGAAGTACAAAATTGTGGAGAGGTAACATATTTTCTTGAGGAGGTCAGAGTAGCACTTGCTTTCAGTGCATTATAAAATTAAATTTAAAAGTTTCTAAAAAGAAGCCTCTTTAAAATCATTTGAAATTTTTTTACCAAAACATTAATAAATAACAAATGAGATTGCAGTATATTATTCTAAAGTAGTCATTAAATGGCTTGAATTTAAGATAACCACAAATTTTTTAAATCTGGAAGATACCTTAAAAGTAATTTTAGATAACCTTGTTTTACAGAGGATAAAATTGAAGCCCAGAGTTGCGAAAGGATTTTCCCAAAATGAATGACTCAAGTGCAAAACCCGGACTGGATCCCAGGCCTCTTGACTCCCAGTCCTGTGGATTTTCCAAGACACTGTCCAGTGTCCTTAACTGAATACCCCATGGATTAATAGATTTATAGATCAGAGGTGACAAAATCAGGAATCATGGGCTATATCGTGGCCTACAACACTCCTAAGTGCAACCAAATCAGATTAAAATGTAATTGTGAAATATTTAAGAAAATAAATAAAAATAAAATACAACAGAGATAGTTAAAATATGGTTTGCAAAGTATGGTGCACAGAGATCCCTTCATGTAGTTTTGTGGTCCCTATTTCTATTTGAGTTTGATACTACTAATATAGAGATTCTCTCTGATCTTCTTGAAACTAATGTGCATCAACCATAATACCTGCATGACCAAAAGGGAAAAAATGTTCCATGTTCCAAATCTACCCCTTTTCCAAAGTTCTTTTTTTAAAACCACCACAATGACCTAGATTAGAAACTACAGGATCATCTTTGACCCCTCACTCGCATTCACCTGCCCCATATCTGATTAATTGTAAATATTATTTTTATCTCTACAATATCTCTTACATATGTTCCCTTCTCTCTAATCACACAAAGCACAAAAGGCAATCAGGGCCTGAGGATCAGGCATCAACTTGTCTAGACATCATTTGCCTTCACTGCGCTCTGGGAGGAAGATGTCATAGCTGGGCTGGAGTGGAAGGGAAGGACCCCCTCTTAGGTCCTCATAAGAAGTCTGAGGGGTGGTAGAGCCAAGATGTCGGCTGGAAAGCAGGGACTTGCCTAAAGCTCTCCCCCAGGACCCTCCAAACACCTATAAAAAATGGCTCTGAACAAATTCTGGAACTGCAGAACCCATGAAATAGCAGAGGGAAGCAGGGCTCCAGCCCAGACAGCCTGGATGGTTGCTGGGTAAGGTCTATCACATGGAGCTGGGAGTGGAGCTGAGCAGAGCTCAGCGTGTGCTGCGCCCAGACCAACCAGACTGGGAACTGGGTGGAACAGGCCTTAGCACCCTGAATCAGTCAGCTGTGGTAATTACCAGACTTCTCAACCCATAAACACCAAAGACAACAGAGAAGGTTAGTGGGAAAAAACTGTGGGGACAGAGTGAAAGGAGTTCCCAGCTCAGCCTCCACCCTGGGGGCTATGGAGGTGGTGCAGGTCTGAGGTGGCTTCCAGAGCTACAGCTGTAGTTGCTTTTGGCCCCAGGACCAACTGGTGGGAGGAATTAAGTGGCAGATCATAGCAGGAGTGTAGAGCCTGCTTAGATATGAGTACTGTCTGGGTTGGCAGTTCTTGGGGGAGGAGAAGTGCTGGTGTGGCAGAGCTTGCTGTGTAGAAATAGCTCTGAAAACAAAAGCACAGTACCCCAACCTTTGGACAAAGCACCTTGTACTCTACAAGCAGTCATACCCCAACAAAGGGTCAAGTAGTTGGCTGGGAACATGAACAGGCAGTGAAAATGCTCTCAGATTCAGACTCAGACATGGGAATCTTTCTTTGGTGATAAAGAAGACCAAAACATACAGCCACAAGAAGTCAACAAAGTCAAAGAGCCTACATCAAAAGCCTCCGAGAAAAACATGAACTGGTTTCAGGCTATGGAAGACCTCAAAAGGATTTGGAAAAGCAAGTTATAGAAGTAAAGGAAAAATTGAGAAGAGAAATGAGAGTAATGCAAGAAAACCATGAAAAACAAGTCAAGGACTGGCTAAAGGAGACCCCCAAAAAATACTGAAGAAGATAACACCTTAAAAGATAGACTAACTCAAATGGCAAAAGAGCTCCAAAAAGCCAATGAGGAGAAGAATGCCTTGAAAGGCAGAATTAGCCAAATGGAAAAAGAGGTCCAGAAGACCACTGAAGAAAATACTACCTTAAAAATTAGATTGGAGCAAGTGGAAACTAGTGACTTGATGAGAAATCAAGATATTCTAAAACAGAACCAAAGGAATGAAAAAATGGAAGACAATGTGAAATATCTCATTGGAAAAACCACTGGCCAGGAAAATAGATCCAGGAGAGATAATTTAAAAATTATTGGACTACTTGAAAGCCAGGATCAAAAAAGAGCCTAGATATCATCTTTCAAGAAATTATCAAAGAAAATTGCCCTGATATTCTACAGCCATAAGGTAAAATAGAAATTGAAAGAATCCACCAATCACCTTCTGAAAATGATCCCAAAAAGAAAACTCCTAGGAATATTGTCACCAAATTCCAGAGCTCCCAGATCAAGGAGAAAATACTGCAAGCAGCCAGAAAGAAACAATTTGAGCACTGTGGAAACACAATCAGGATAATACAAGATCTAGCAGCTTCTACATTAAGGGATCAAAGGGCTTGGAATACAATATTCCGGAGGTCAATGGAACTAGGATTAAAACCAAGAATCACCTACCCAGCAAAACTGAGTATCATGTTCCAAGGCAAAATATGGATTTTCAATAGAATAGAGGACTTTCAAGCTTTCTTAGTGAAAAGACCAGAGCTGAATAGAAAATTTGACTTTCAAACACAAGAATCAAGAGAAGCATGAAAAGATAAACAAGAAAGAGAAATCTTAAGGGATTGACTAAAGTTGAACTGTTTTGTTTACATTCCTACATGGAAAGATGATGTGTGTAACTCATGACACCTCAGTGTGTGTGTGTATATATATATATATATATATATATAGACACTGTATATATATATACACACTGTATATATATATATATATATATATATATATATATATATACACACATATATGAAAATTTGTAATTCAAACTCTTGTGGAAATCAATGCTGAAAACGAAAAATATTAAATAAATAAATAATAACTGAAAAAAAGAAGTCTGAGAGACAGGAATGGCTAGCAGAGGTTAAAGAGAATGCATGGGGCCATAATCATTTCTTTTTTTAAGTTTTACTGAGAGGGTAGCTATTCTTAATTTAGACACAAATCTTTTTTTACATAGCTCACACCTTCTGCTGCCCTTGTGGAGATCAAGGATTGCCAAGTATTCCAAAGTATTTTACATGTCTCCCCTTAAGTAGCAAGAAGAGTTGAGGTCCACTCCACACATGCTCCATATGGCTTACTCTGGCCAGAGCAGATTGGGGCATAGGGGTGGAGAGAGAAAGATTACCCCTATTACATGTGTATATTCTTGTCTATGTAAATTGTTTCTACTCCTTAGCATGTGGGGTCCCTGTGGGCCAAGCCAGGTCAGAACTTACTCGATTTAGTTTTTTGTTTTTGTTTTTGTATTCCCACCCTAGCCTGTTGCCTATCATATAGTATATATTTAACTATGCTTGTTGAATAATTGACTGATGATGGGACAATAAAAGGGTATTAGTCTGGGGTGGTAGTCAAATAATAAATAACCTTGAAATATTAGGCAAAATATTATGGTCTTTATAAAAATAACAAATAACAACAGAGGTAGGCAGTATGCATGTTATCATAATTAATTTGTGGATGAGAAAACTGAACTTTGGAGAGGTTCTGTGACTTTCATAGGGTCATAAACCAAGTAAACATCAGAACCAGAGCTCAAACCCAGGACTTTTGATTGATCAGTATGTTTTGAACTACATCACTGCCTCTAAACAACTGGGATCCACTGAAGGCTTTAAAGCAAAGAGTCATAAGGAGGACAGACATGAGTGTAGAAAGGAGGGGATATGATTATGACCAGGTTGGATTTATACCAGTAATGCAGGATTGGTTTAATATTAGGAAAACTATCAGCATGATTGACCATATCAATAACAAAATAACAGAAATCATATGATTATCTCAACAGATGCAGAAAAAGCTTTTGATAAAATGGAACATTCAGTAAGCATTATATGTAATGGGAATAAGTTAGAAGCAGTTCCAAGAAGATCAGGGCTGAAACAAGGATGTCAGTTATCACCAGTTTTTCAATATTGTACTATAAATGTTAGCTTTAGCAATAAGAGAAGAAAAAGTAATTGAATTGGAATAGTCAATGAAGAAACAAGACTTTCACCCTTTGCAGATGATATGATGGTATACTTGGAGAATCCTAGAGAATCAACTAAAAACTACATCAAATAATTAACAACTTTAGCAAAGTTGTGGTATATAAAAAAAACCCACATAAATCATTGGAATTTATATATAACTATCACAACAGCAGCCATTAGCAGCCATAACTGTTACTGTTCTCTCTGTCTCTCTGTCTCTCTGTCTCTCTCTCTCTCTCTCTCTCTCTCTCTCTCTCTCTCTCTCAACATTTCCTGTGACACAACTTCTTTTTCCTGTCAAGAAGCTCCTCCCACAACATGTGACCTAGGCTTCCTGTGATGTAAGCAGGTCACATGGTCTACTAATGAGTGGGAAAGATCTTCAAATCTAAATTGCTATTACATCAATTTTGATAGACTTAGCTCTTCTCAGCAATGCAAGGATCTAAGGCAACTCCAGAGGACTCATGATGGAAAAGCTATCCACATCCAGAGAAAAAACTATGGTATCTGAGTGCAGGTGGAAGCATACTATTTGTTCTCTTGTTTTCTTTCTTTCTCATGGTTTTTCTCTTTGGTTCTGATTCTTCTTTACAACATGACTAATGTGGAAATATGTTTAATATGATTGTACATATATAGCCTATATCAGATTGCAAGCCATCTTGGGGAGGTGGGACAAGAGGAAGGGGGAGAAAATTTAGAAATCAAAACCTTTTAAAAGTGAATGTTAAAAACCAAAAAAAAAAATAAACTGTTTTTTTTTAAGGAGGAAATATAGATTCAAGAGATATTTTAGAAGTTGATTTAGCAGGAGCTGCCAACCCGGCAAATGCATGCATTAAAGAAAGTGAAGAGTCAATGTTCATAATAGTGCCATTAGGTAGAGAACTGATATTTCTTTTTATTTTTTTATTTGTTGTTAAATTTATTTATTTATTTTTAGTTTTCAACATTCAATTGCATAAGATTTTGAGTTATAAATTTTCTCCCATTCCCTCCCCCTTTTACTCCTAAAGGTGGTGTGCTATCTGATATAGGCTCTACATGTGCATTCATATTAAACACATTTTCACATTAGTCATGTTGTAAAGAAGAATTAGAACCAAATGGAAGAACCATGAGAAAGAAGAAACAAAACAGAGAGAGAGAGAGAGAGAGAGAGAGAGAGAGAGAGAGAGAGAGAGAGAGAGAGTAGTCTGCTTCAATCTGCATTCAGACTCCATAGATCTTTCTTTGGATGTGGATAACATTTTCCATCATGAGCCTTTTGGAATTGTCTTAGATCCTTGCATTGCTGAAAAGAGCTAAGTCTATCAAAGACAGTCATTGCACAGTGTTGCTGTTACTGTGTACAACATTCTCCTGGTTCTGCTCACTTCACTCAGCACCAGTTCATTCAAGTCTTTCCAGGTTTTTCTGAAGTCTGCCTGATCATCATTGCTTATAAACAATAATATTCCATTATATTCATATACCACAGCTTTTTCAGGCATTCCCAATTGATGGGCATCCCCTCAATTTCTAATTCTTGGCCATGACAAAAAGAGCTACAAAATATTTTTGTACATGTGGGTCCCTTTCTCATTTTTGTGATCTCTTTGGGATACAGACCTAGAAGTGGTATTGCTTGGGTTAAAGGGTATGCATAGTTTTCTAGCCCTTTGAGCATAGTTCCAAATTTATAGTCATATATTTGTGTAAATAAATATATCTTATATATTTATAAACTTATTTTATAAATTTATATTTATATGTATATATATTTATAATTTATTGAGCATCATCTTTTGTGAATGGTTTTTGGTTACCACTCATTAAATCATTGCTACCTAAAATATAGAAAGGCTCCAAACTATAGGAAACTAGTATCCATATTATATCCATGGACTAATATCCATATAATATCAAAATTATATGTAATAATATAGAAAAGTAACTAAAGATCTAGCCTAAAAGCCAGAAAAGCTTCAGTTCAAATCTCTGCTCTGACACATACTGGCTAGGCAAGTCACTGAGTCCCTAAAATCTTGAGTCAACTCTCTTAGGCTATAAATTGCAGAAAAGGTGCCAACCTGTATAGATAGAAGGAGTTTCCTCACCTAAGAATTATACTAATGAAATCCAAGATGCAGTCCCTATCCTTTCTATCCCTAGCAGTGTTATGGGATTTTGTTTTTCGTGGAAGGGAAATGTAAAAGATTAGGGAGTAATAAGGCATTACCCCTACTTTCAAGGAATTTGGTATCTAATTGGGGAAAAATGAAACAAAGAAACAAAAAATCCACACATTAGGACTTACAACAAGCAAAGTAGGCCAGAAGAAAAAGAAAATATTGTTGGTTCAAGAGGTCAAGGAAGTCTTATAAATGACATAGAAATTATATGACCTGAGTCTGGATGGATGGATGGATGAATGGATGGATGGATGGATGGATGAAAAAGAATTGTAAGTAGAGGATATTGCATGACTAAAGGTAGGAAGAAATAATGAGTATTCTATGAATGAGTGATAAAGTCATCTTTAGCTTTTTTTGCCTCATTTTTATTTAAGGTTTGGCAACACAGTATAATGAAAAGATTCCTACTTTGCAGAGGCAGAAGGAAGATGGATTAAAATTTCACATCTGACACTAGCTTTATGACTACCATATAGTCTAGTCACATGCCCTCTGTGAGACTTAAATTACTTCTCTGTAAAAAAGGAATATCTGTACTGCCCGCCTCAAAGTATTTCTATAAGATTCAAATAAAATAAGATAATGTATATAAAGTGTTACATAAATGTCAGCATATATTATTGTTATTGTCATTAACATTACAAAGCATACATTGACCTTGTCTCCTCAATGTATAGAGGAGAATAGTAGAACATACTATATGGCTAGGATTCTATCATTTTCTTAGATTTCATATCTATCCCTTACAATCTTAATGCATATTGAATTTCAATTCAATTTAGTGCAATCCAATGGATGTTTATTAAGTACCTACTGTGATCAGAGTTCTGCAGTAGGTGCTGACAGAGGTACAATTAAGCACATTATCTTTCCCCCTAAATTTGTCTCCTTCAATCTACACTGTTACTGCTTGTGACACATTCACCCAGTTTCCCATATTCACAAACTTGTTTATTTTTTTTCTTTGACTCTTTATTCTCCATCAATTCTCATATCCAATCAATTGCTACCAAATCTTAGCAATTTTGCTTTTGAAACATGTCTAGAAGTCATCTCCTCTTCTATATTCCTATCGCCAACACTCAAGTTCAGGCCCTCATTAATATAGAATGAACTATTACAATAGCCTCCCAACATGTCTTCCCACCTCCATTTTCTTCCCCCACCCTTTAATTTACCTTTCACTGCCAAAATAATTTTCCTTCTGACCATGTAAACAATATATGAGCTCCCTTGTGTACTTAGAGCATTGCAGCAACTTTTCTTTACAGAAAGTAGAAGCTCAGAGTTTTTCTTTCTTGGGGGCATACAGAAAAGCCCTTTCCATCTCTACCTTAGCTCAGGTCCTGCTAAAGAATAAAAGTGTCTTAGCTCTTTCAAAGCAAAACTTCTCCCCTTTCCCAATACTGCCCCATGTCAGGAAACAAAGTATATCAACCAGGCAGGATTTTGGTAGGTAGCCACCAGCTTTTCTTCTTCCATACCAACAGGAGCAAATTTACAAGTGAAGGAAGGACAGTAAACAATTAGAAGGTCTGGAATGCTGACTACATGGGCTATAAAAAACATAGGGAATCAATAGGATTCTCTCCCATAAAGCCTCCCTTCTTGGGGAGTGGAGGACAGAAAATGAATTAAAAGAGGGTCACTGCTCTCCTTTCAGGAACAGAAGAGGTGAACAGGAATATACCATGGACTGGTGTGTAGATGGCTCACCAGCCTATTCCATGACTGACTTCTTCTCCAGATGTTACTTTTAGCTCTCAACCACCCTTGTCCTCAATAGTTACCTTCAAGAGTCAAGGGAAGCAGAGTTCAGGGTCATCAGAAAAAAGACTATTTCACTATGATCTGCTCTAGTCCAGTCCACCCTGCTGCTCTGTGTGGTTCTGCCAGTATAGATTCCCTCTCAATCCCTCAGCTCCGAAAACTAAGTTCAAACATCAAGGTACCTTGTGAACTCTGGGTAAAAAGTCTTCTTGGTTGCTATGGTTGCTTCTGGCATCCCAAGTTCCCATGACAACACTCAAGAAACTGGCATGCAAAAAGGGTTACACACAGATTGGGTCATGTCATTCTTTTGCTAAAATATTCCCAATGCCTCCCTATAGTCTCCCACAGAAAATTTAAAATCCTGTGCCTGGTATTCAATGCCTTTGTCAATCCAGTGCCACCTTGTTGCCATTCCAGACTTTCTTTCTCACCCACCCCCCCATTCCCTCCTCCCAGCAAAGTGTCCTATGCTCTAATCACCTTCATATCTCTATATCTTTGAGAGTGGAATATAAGTTCCTCAAAGGCAAGGAAAGTTTCACTGTTGTCTTTATATAACAGTATAACATAACAGTAAATGCTCATTGATTTATTGATTCCTCAGATAGCTCTCTGTGATTAGAGTGCCCTTCCCTTTTTTGGCTACTTGTGAATGGCTATGCTTCCCCAAGTTAATATTTTAGACTGGTCAAGAACCAAGATGGTAGAATAGAAAAAGTGCTCAGCTGAGCTCTCCAAATGTTCACCTCCAAAAGAACTTTAAAATAACACCTCAAATTGAATTGTGGAGTGGTAGAGACAACCAAAGGGCAGAATGAGACATTCTTCTAGCCCAAGAAAACATAGAAGGTTGGAAATAGAGATCTGACCCATAGCCTATGAGAATGAAACACCTGTGGTTGGTCTAGGTGAAGGCAACAGAAACAGCATCAACTTCAGGAGTTCTCAAGCTGGAGATGGCAAGAGCATCAGACAACTGGTCAGAAAGAGATACAGGGTACTGTTCTGTAAGCACTTGACATAGGATCAGATGCTATCTGACAGCCCCATTGCCTAAACCCAATTCTGGGTCATAATTCAAGGGTACAGAGCAACAGTTTTAGACAAAAGGAAATAAGAACACTGAGGAAGAGTATCACTTCTGGCCACAAGGGCTCAGAGACCTGAGGAAGAGTATCATTTCCAATCCCAAGGGAACAGCACCCCTGAGCAGCAATATTGATTGCAATCCCAAGGGATCAGGGCCCTTCCTAGATAAGGACCAGAATGCAGACCAGGAATGCAGTGACCACACTTCTCTCCAGATCACACCACTTTGAAAGCATCAAAAACTTCCAAACTCCAGAACTAGCTCTGAAAACAGCAATATGAAAAAGTCAGAAACTAGAGACAGTGCCCTTCTCCTCTCCCCCATTCTGGGAATAGAGCTCAACATTAACATAAAATTCCAAATCAAGAAATAGGATGGAAAAACAAGTAAATAACAAAAAAGATCCTGACTGTAAAAAGCTATTATGGTGAAAGGGAAGATCAAGATACAAACTCAGAAGACAATGAAGCCAAAAAGCAGTAAGCAAAGCCTTAAAGAAAAAAAAAAGATGTGAATTAGACACACACACACATAATAAGAATTCCTAAAGGTTCTAATAAAAAGTGATTTTCAAAATCAAATGAGAGTGGTAAAGGAAAAAAAATAGGTTAAAATGAAAGCAAAGGAAGAACAGTAACAGCTTGGTAAACATAGCACAAAAATACTAAAGAAAATAATACCTTTAAATAAAAGAATTGGCAAAATGGAAAAAAAAAACAAATTTAAAAAACCCCATTGAAAAGAACTCCTTTAAAGGTAGAATTGGTCAAATGGGGCTTGGGGTTGGGGGTTGAAAGGTACAAAAGCTCACTGAAGATAATTCCTTAAAAATTATAATTGGGCAAGTAGAAGCTAATGTTCTTATGAGACATCAAGAAACAATAAAAAAGTCAAAACAATGAAACAATAGAAGAAAATATGGAATTTCTCATTGGAAAAACAACTGACCTGGAAGATAGATATGGAAGAGACAATTTAAGAATCTTTGGATTACCTTAAAGTCATGATCAAAGGAAGATACTAGACATCATAGTTCAAGAAATTTTCAAGGAAAACTGCCCTGATATTCTTGAAGGAGAAGGTAAAATAGAAACTAAAAGAATACACACATCACCTCCTGAAAGAGATCCCCAAATGAAAACTCCCAGCAACATTGTAGCCAAATTCCAGAGCTACCAGATAAAATAGAAAATATTTTAAGCAGCCAGAAACAAATCATTCAAATATTTTGGAACCGTTATCAGGATCATACAAGATTTAGCAGCTAGCACATTATAGGAGCAGATGGCTTGGAATATGATATTGCAGAATGCAAAGGAACTGTGATTACAATCAAGAATAAGCTACCCAACAAAATTAAGCATAATCCTTCAAGGGAAAAAATGAAATATTTAATTAGAGAACTTTTAAGCATTCCCAGAGCTGAATAGAAAATTTTACTGTTAAATACGAGACTCAAGAGGAGCATAAAAGGGCAAACATGAAGTAGAAATCATAAGGAACTCAATAATATTAAACTGTTTTCCATCCTGTTTTGAAAAAAAAATGATACAAGTAACTTCTCAGAATTTTACATAGAAAGAGTGTGTGGGAATGAGTTGGTTATATTGAGATGATGCAAAAAAATGGATAGGTGAGAAAGAGAGGTGACCTGAGAGAAGAAGGGAGGGAGAGGAAGAATGGGGAAAAATTATCTCACACAAAAGAGATGCACAAGGAAAAGTTTTTATCTTGGAGTGGAAAATGGTTGGGGGTAGGGTAGGCAACATGTGTACCTCATTTATATCCAAAGTGGTTCAAAGAAAGAAAAAAAATGTTTGTGTATGCATATACATACACATATATATGCATATATATACACACTATGTATACATATATACACACATATATGTATACACACATATTATACATATATATATATATATATATATATATATATATATATATATATACACACACGTACACACACATACAACCAATTAGCATTAGAAATCTATCTTAACCACCAGAGAAGTAAGCTAGGAGGGGAACAAGACAAATAAAGGGTGATAAAAGTGAGGGAAGGTGAACGGAGCAGTGATCAAAAGCAAAACAAACTTGAAAGGAGCAACAGGATAAAAAGAGAGAGAGAAGGATAAACATAAGAAAATAGGATGGATGCACAGTTAACAATCATAACTGTGAATGTGAATTGGGTAAACTCATGCAAAATAATAGAAGTGGAAAGCAAAATACACTCGAAATTGGAATCCAACAATGTGTTGTTTACAAGAAACACACTTGAAACAGTGCAACACACACACACAGAGTTAAAATAAGGGGCTGGAGCTGAATTTATTATGCGTTAGCTGAAGTAAAAAAAAAATAGGGGTAGCAATGATGATTTTAAACAAAACTAAACCAAAAATGCACTTAATTAAAAAGAATAAGCAGGGAAACCACATCTTGGGCAAAAAAAAAAAATTTACAATGAGGTAATATCAACACTAAAAATAAATGCACAAAATGGCATAGAATCCAAATTTTTAAAGGAAAAGTTAAATGAATTGCAGAAGAAATAGGCAGTAAAATTATACTTGTGGGGGACTTCAACCTTCCCCTATCAGAGCTAGATAAATCTAACCATAAATTAAATAAGAAAGAATTCAAGGAGATGAATAGAATCTTGGAAGGGTTAGAAACAATAGGCCTCTGGAGAAAAGTGAATGGGAATAGAAAAACTGTTCTCAGCTGTATATAGAATCTTCACAAAAATTGATTCTGTGTTAGGGCATGAAATCCTCACAAGAAAATACAAAAAAAAGCAGCAATAATAAATGCAGGCTTTTTAGACCATAGCACAATAAAAATTTCATTTAACAAAGGGCTGTGGAAGCATAGATTAAAACTCATTTGGAAACTAAACAATCTAATCCTATAGAATGAATAGATCAAAGAACAAATGACAGAAACAATCAATAATTTCATTACAGAGAATGACAATAATGAGACAATCCAAAATTTATGGGATGCAGCCAAAGTATTACTGAGGGGAAGATTTATATCTTTAAATTTGTACATAAATAAAGAAGACAAAGAGTAGGTCAAAGAGTTGAGCATGCTACTAAAAGAACTAGAAAAATAACAAATTAAAAATCCTCAATTAAAAACTAAAATAAAAACACTAAAAATCAAAGGAAAGATTAATAAAATTGAAAGTAAGAAAACAATTGAACTAACAAATAAAACTAGAAGCTGGTTTTATGAAAACAACAATAAAATAGAAAAAACCTTGGTTAATATCATCAAGGAAAAAAAGAAAGAAGAAAACCAAATTATAAGCATCAAAAATTAAAAGGGTGAGTACATCACCAATGAAGATGAGATTAAAGTAATTATTAAGAGTCACTTTCTCCAATTATATGACAGTAAAACTGACAATCTAAGTGAAATGGATGAATATTTACAAATATATAAACTACCCAGATTACCCAGATTAATGGAAGAGGAAATAGAGTGCTTAGATAATACGTCTTAGAAAAAAAGAATTGAACAAGATATTAATGAGCTGCCTAAGAAAAAAAATCCCCAGGATAATATGGATTTGAAAGTGAATTCTACCAAACATTTGAGAAACAATTAATCCCAATACTACATAAGTTATTTCAAAAACTAGGTAAAGAAGTTCTACCAAATTCTTTTTGTGATACAAACATGATTTTGATACCTTAGACTAGAGCACAAACCTCAAGGAGAGCAAAAATAGAGAAAAAAAACTATAGACCAATTTCTTTAATGAATATTGATGCCAAAATTATAAATAAAATAACTACCAAGAAAATTACAACAATATATCACAGGATAATACATAACTATCATTATAATTAACCATATCAAAAATAAAACCAACAAAAAATCCTATGATTATATCAATACATATAGAAGAAGCATTTGACAAAATACTAAATCCATTCCTATTAAAAAGAAACATTCAGAAGCTAGGAATAAATGGAACTTTCCTTAAAATGAGAAGTAGTATCTGTCTATAACCAGGAGCAAGCATATGTGAAGGGGATAAATTTGAAGCCTTCCCAATATGATCAGGAATGAAGCAAGGATGGGCATTATCACCACTAATGTTTGGTATTGTGCTAGAATAATATTTATAGCTATAAGAGAAGAAAAATGTTGAAGATATGAAAAGAGGCAATGAGGAAACAAAACTATCCCTCTTTCCGGATGATATGATAGTATACTTAGAGGACTCCAGAGAATTAACTAAAAATTTAGTTGCAACAATCAATAACTTAAGCAAAGTTTCAGGACATTAAAGAAATCCATATATATCATCAGGATTTCTATATATTACCAAAAAATGCAGCAGTAAGAGATAGAGAAATTCGATTTTAAATTACTGTAGATAATATAAAGGAGTTTAGCAGCCAAGACAAGCCCAGGAATGATATGAACATAATTACAAAACATTTCACACAAATAAATACAGATCTAAACAATTGAAAAAATATTAATTCCTTGTGGGTGGGCTAAGTCAACATAATAAAAAATGACAATTCTATATAAATTAATTGTGCCATATAAATTCAGTGCCATACCAATCAAACAACAAAATAATTTTTTTACAGAGGTAGAAAAAAATGAAACAGAATTTATCTAAAAAAAAAAAAAACAAAAGTTTAAGAATATCAAGAGAATCTAGGAAAAATGTGAAGGAAACGGACTAGCAGTTCCAGATTTCAAACTATGCTGCAAAGTATTAATCACCAAAATAATCTGGCACTTGCTAAGAAATAGAGTGGTTAATCAGTGGAATAGATTTGATACACAAAACACAGAAGTAAATGATCACAGTAATCTAGTGTTTGATAAACTTAAAATCCAAGTTTTGGGGGCAAGAACTTAATAATTGACAAAAATTGTCAGGAAAACTAGAAAACAGTTTGGTAGGAACTAGTACCAACATCTCACACCATATACCAAGATAAAGTCAAAATGCATAAACAATTTAGACAGAAAGGGTACTCTAATACGCAAATTAGAGAAGCATGGAAAATGTACGTGTCAGATCTATGGAAAAGGAAAGCGTTTATGACCAAATAAGAGAGAGAGAGCTTCACAGGATGTAAAATTGATAATTTTGATTACATAAAATTAAAAAATGTTTTACACAAGTAAAAGTAATATATCCAAAATTAGAAAGAAAACAAAACTGGGAATTTTTTACAAGTTTGTCTGATAAATGCCTTGTTTCTCATATAGATAGGGAGCTGAGCTGAATTTCTAAAAATAATAGCCATGGCCCATTTGATAAATGGTCAAAGGATATGAACATGTAGCTTCAGAAGAAGAAATCAAAGTTGTCTATAGTTATATGAAAAAAAATTGCTCTAAATCATTACTGCATAGAGAAATTCTCATTAAAACAATTCTGAGATACTACCTAATACCTATCAGAGTAGTTAACATGACAGAGAAGAAAAATTACAAGGACTGGTGGGGATGTTAAAAAATTAGACAATAATGCACTGTTGGTGGAATTGTGAACTACTACAACGATTCTGGACAACGATTTTGAACTATGCCCAAAGGACTTTAAAGCTGTGCATACCCTTTGGCCAGCAATACCACTATTATGTCTGTATCTCAAGGAGATCAAAGAAAAGGGAAAAGGACCTATTTGTATAAAATATTTTTATCTGCTCTTTTTGTGGTGGCAAATTGGAAGCTGAGGGGATGCCCAACAACTGGGAAGTGGCTGAAAAAGTGATGGTATATGATTGTGATGGAATACTGTTGTGCTGTAAGAAATGATGAGCCAGATGGTTTCAGAGAAAAACTGAAAAGACTTATATGAACCCATTCAAAGTGAAGTGAGCAGAACCAGGAGAACATTGTACACAGTTACAGCAATATAAGGATAATAAACTGTGATTGTCTCTGATCAAGACAATTGACCCAAGACAATTCCATAGGACCAATAATTAAAAATGCTATCCACCTCCAGAAAAACAACTGATGGAGTAAGAATGAAGATTAAAGCATCCTTTCTATAAACTATATTTTGTTTTATTTTTGTGTTTTCTTTTGTAATGTGGCTAATAAGGAAATGTTTGTTATGGATGTACATGCATAATCTATATCAAAATGCATGTTTTCTCAAGGAAGGGGTAGAGTCTGGAGGGAGGGAGAGAATTTGGAGTTCAAATTTTTTAAAAAAAATTATTTAAAATTTCTTACATGTAATTGAGAATTACATAACAAAATAAACCTTAAAAATTTTAAAAGGATTTTAGACTATATTTCTCAAATTAAATCAAGGTATTTACTCACACTGGGTGTTTATTTTCACAGAAGCATGCATTTACATCATAATAGGGGAAAGCGAGAGGGTATATAAAGTTACTTTACTGAGGACAATGAAGGAATAAGTCAAATGAGGAAAAATGTGTTTTCTGTGAAAATTTGAATCTTTAGAAGTATATTATTTCCTCCAATGTGCTTCATAAAAAAGTTTCCTGGGGAACATGTTCTCATAATGCTAACTTTTATGATATTTTTGATTTGGAAAGATGAGTGACCACTACAGAAATCACTCCAATTTCAGTTTTTGTAGTCTGTGTCCTTGTAAGTTAATCTGCTACCAAGGAAAGAGAATGAAGCTTCCTCAAGCTGAAATGCCTTTTTCTATAAAAGAAGTTTCCCTCTGAATTTCTCTGTAGGGAAATTGAGATACTAATAAATCATGAAAATAAAATATTTTAAATGCCCGTAATCTCTAATTCTGTGTACATAAGCTAAAGATATTATCAATCTTTCTATGAGCGAAAAAGATTTCCCTTCATAAATAATGACTAAGAGACATTTTCATGAATTAATAAATATACTTGTTAATAGTTACATATTGAAACACAATTGAGATTTCTCAAGTCATATGTATGTCCTATGACACAGAAGATTAGAGATTATAAAATCTAGCCATTTGTACTTTACAGATAAAAACACTGGGTTCCAAGAAGGAATGTGAACCCAGGTTTCCAAGCACTTTGTTTAGGGTTCTTCCCACTATAGAACATTGCCTACCAAGACAGAAACAATGGACAAATGTATCATCAACTGTTTTTTAACATTGTGATAAAATTTTGATCCATAGTCTTCCCTTAACATAAAGAAATGCAATCAAAGGAAATTGTGAAGCAATGATGGTTATTTAGAATTATAATCGATTTTCATTTTACGTAACACCTTTCATACTCAAGGCATCCCAAAGTGCTTTATAAAGCAATAAGCAAGACGGCAATATTGCTATAGACAAATGTAACAGTCATTATGCATTCCGAAATAGCTCACAGTCTTGAAAATTAGAAATCAGGAGAGAAATATGGAGAGATATATGAAGAGGGGAAAAAAAGAAAATGATAGAGAGGAGAGACCTAGAGAAACAGAGGGAAAGAGACAAAAGAGTACAGTGAATGATGAGTGACTATTAGCTGAGAAATCTTGGCTATGCTTTGTTATTTTCAAAAGTTACCAAGGGATTTTTAAATTTTCATCTCCAAAGACAGGCAGCGGCAGCCTCAGCTTAATGTCTAAAGTAAATGATAGCAATCCCAACCAAGGAACTCTGCTATCTTACAAATACTAGGTCTGCAAATCTTAAACCCATGGATTTCCACTTAAGCAGAAAATGATGCCAACCAGATACAACTGACAAAAGGCAGGAAGTCTTGTCCATTGGGTGGTGCTGGAGTTTGAGAAGAGAAGCTAGAGGTTTTGTTCCTGATTCCCTAGAGACTTTACAGGGTCAAAAAGCTTAAGTTTGCATTTCAATCGACATCAAAATCAAATTGCATTCACTTGTGTCTCTTGGAAAGGTGTTATTCAAATGTAAGATATTAATATTGCAGGTTTCAAATTACCCTTCAAAAGAACTAAATTTTGTTCCTACTCTAATTATAAGAGACAGTATGCTTTATAAAAGGAGTGGGGGTTCTTTGCAGCTTAAAAATTCTGTGACTCCATAACAATATTTTTGAATTAGTGTTAGAAGTTGATAATTCAAGTCCATCCTAGAGAGATATTGATTTTAATTTTCTACTTTGTAGTATTTAAAGAAAATGATTCAGTTTTATATATGAATTTATTATTTTTTAAAAAGCTTCCTTAAAATAATCTGAAAATGGAGACACCTATTTCCATTTTCATCATGCTTGACAACATGGCTTTTCAATAATAATAATAATAATTCATACTTTTATATCACTTTAAGTATTACAAAGTGTTCAATTCTTTTCAACTGGCTTAGCCTGAATGTAGTTAATTTTCATAGAACCTAACCTAGGACATTATTCCTAACTGTTCCAAAAATTGCTTCATATGATATATTACTTATTTTAATCAAATACAATTTTTTCTAATTGTCACAGCTATGGCAGACTCACAGGGGATAGTCTGACTTGTGTACATTCCTGACAGTGAAATTGGTAACAACAGCTGCTTCGTGCCAGCTAGCGCATGTACCGTACCTCTCAAGTCTTGTCATTCACATCTCCCCTAATTACCAAACATCTGCTTTCCATTTCCATTAACACTCCACTACCAGCTTGTCTAGTTTAATACCAATGACTCTTGACCTCCCCCAAGGAAGGCGCTTTCTGTCAAATTTCCCCCAAAAGAAGCCAGTTCTTCATACTAAATTTGCACTTTTTTAACACCACCTTCCTAAAGGCAGAGCCTTCGGAAGCTTGAATAAATGCAATTAAAAGCCATTTTGTGGAAAAGTATTAGCAAGGGAAAACCTCTTCTGTGTGTTTTGCATATGGGTGAGGGTGTGGGGGGGACCAAAAATTAAAAAAAAAACCTTTTCAAAGCCCAGAAATGTTAATTCAAAGTATTCTACCCCCTGCAATGAGTTCTGGGCAGTTTATGCTGCCAGCCTATGGAGTAAGGAGCAGGGAAAGAGCTATCTATTTTATATGATGATCTCTGTCTACCTAAATATAGGTTCTGATGGAATATCCCAACTTCCTTTATTATAATTTTAATTATAGCTCACTGTAGTGGTGTTAACATTCACTGGTAGATCTAGAATCCTAAAACTCTAGAGAACCCAAGCTCCCTAGTCTCTATTCTGTTTTCTTCTCCACAACATGAGTACAGATCAGAGTATTCCTATGTGGACATCAGATGGTACTTAAAATATTTCACAGCTTCATCTTTTTCCTTAATTATAGCATGTTTGAAGGGAATAATAGAAATATTTTGTTTTCTTTTCAATTGATATTTGGAAATACCCTTTTCTTTAAGCCTTGTCCAACTGCCCACAAAGGAAATCACAGGAGAGCTAAAATTCTTACAGATATTTTAAAAATTATTTTCTTACTTTAAAGGACTCACATAGGCTAGAGTACAGCAAATGTTAAACATGATCATAGTGAAATTTTTCACATGAAGAAACACGTGGCATTATTCTGATACAATGGGTGGGAGGTGGGGGAGACTAAGGAACTGGGGACATTGAATTTCAGACCCAATGTGATATGTTGTATTGTGAATTGCCACTTGTCTATTCATTATTTTGCGTGTCAGATTCTAGCTTCCAGATCCCTGTTTTGGCCAGCAGCAGGTACTCTTCCCTCCGGCAAAGAAGGAAGAGCTTTTGGCTGTTTCTGGGTAACCCACTAAAACTCAATGCAGAAAATGGGATATGGGTTCGCTGTGTTTCGTAATGCACTTTGCCTCCAAACAGCAAGCGCATTTTACCTGAGAGAGACATGCCTTTGTGCCTATAGGATCCAGGAAGTAGAGGGTGAGAGATACCAAGGGAAGAGTAGAGAATAGGGTAGCCAAGGGGCTGGTTTTAATTTTATTTTTAGCCATCACAGACCCAAGGAAAAGGAAATTCCAAAGAGAGCAAAGTAATTAGGATATGATAATACAGAGGCTTGCCATCTTACACCACTACATCTAAAAGCATTTACAGTATTTTGCTGCAGGGAATCTGCTTTGGCACCACGGCAGTGCTGATGAATGCCACTGTGGGAACAAAACAACAGAGGAGGAATAAAAACAGGGACAGAGGTGATAGAATAAAAGGGTAAAAAATAAATAAATAAAGGCACAGAAGAATACCTGTAAATAATAATAAAAAGGGGTATTTTAAGTATACAGCATCTTCTTAATTGTTGACCTCTCCAAAGAGCCTATCAAAAAAAAAAAACAGTTGGGGGGGGGAGGGAAACGATCTTTTAATCTCAACAATAAAAGCATTTCCATCCTTTGTATATGCTGACTTACAAAAATAGTGCTTTCAAACAACAAAAGATGGAGCAGTAATTACATAAATCTCTTCATTCTTGATGAAGACACAATGGAGAATGAGGAAATCAATAGTGTTCTGCTATAATTCTTGTTTTTATTATGAGCTGAAAGCAAACTTGTTAAAATGAGATTCTGTTTCTTGTGTATAAAAAAGACAGGATTTGCACAAAACCAGAAAAGAGAGCACATCTTTTAAATGCTTAATCCTATCCCCCCCCCCAATACTTCAGAGATTTATGCAATTGTTCCATCAGATTAAGAAATGGATGTTATCCCAGTAATTTCACAATTCAACATAGGTCTTAAAAAGTGAAAAGTACCATGGAACATCTTATTTGAGTACTATCCTCCAGACATTCAGAATGCACTGAAATTACACCCAAATTTGAAATCCAGGCATTAAATAAAATAAATGTACCCTGAAGCCAAGTTTGTCCACTAGCTTATCAGTAAACTAGCTAAAATGATTTTCCCCATAACATACATTTACTATATTTCCTGTTTATGAGTGAGCAGTACTGTGGATTTTGCAACGAAAAGGTGAAAACTATTGCATTTGAAAATAATTAATAGATATTCCTGCATACCTTTGAATTAAATTAAAAGAAAAATATTTCTTTTTTGTGGAAATGATTGCATTCATATCCTGTTTGGTGTGAAAAGTAGATTCCAAAAAGCTTTTAACTAATTTGTTCAATTTGTTTCAAAGCCAACATGAATAGGCTTGGTGCAAATTCAGATTCATTAAAACTTAATTAATATGCATCATTATGCAAATGAGGTTGCAGTTAATGAGTTCTTAAAAGAAGCTTTCTTTAATTAGTTCAGTTTTAATGGCATCATCATTTATCTGACTTGTTTTTAAAGCCACATGACATACAAAAAGTGACCATCCTCAACAATGTTGCCTACTAATTGTGTTTCATCCTAATTGTTTAATGTTGGAAACTTTGAAAAGTTAAAATGTTTTGAAATTCATTTTGATTAAATGTATTTTGCAAAACTTTGTCACTGCTGAGACGTTCTTTTTATTTTATGTTTATTTGTAGTTGTTTAAGTTAATGTTGCCTTTTTGACTTGGTCAATTCTGTGAGCAAAACTGGTTGCATACATCTGTCAGTCCCCTCTTTTTGATGGACACCTAAATACACACATACACACACACACAGAAACACACACACACACATACACAATTAAACACATATAACTTACTCTTTATGTTTTATTGTTATCTGCTTATGTTAATGTAGATTACTGTACTTAGGTACTTGAAAAATGAAAGCCGGGGCATTCTCGAGGCCATCCGCTAAATGCAGTGCACATTAGAATGTAGCTTTGATTCAATATTTTAATATGTAGCAGTTTACAAAACATTACAGCCACCACTCTCATCAGTGTCTCTATCAGAGATGTGTGAGAAGAGGCAGACTTAATAATTATTAAGGAATGTGGAAGTTCAGGAAGGAAGACGGGAAAAAAGGCATACTGAGCACAGAAAAATGCAACTCCTTTTGCTAACCCAGAAAATGACTCTGGAGGCTTCAGAAATACAATGGGCTTTTAAACATTTTCAGATTTATGAAATATTGTGCTATACAATTACAATTGTGTTTTGACATATTATGCCGAATGTAATTCTTGGGGAGAAAAAAAATCCTGTCTTCACAAAGGGGTTCTGGAGAGGAAGCAAAATTATCCATTTTTTTACACCACTGTCAAGAGTTTTATAACTGAGACAAAGTATCCACATTCGGTGCTTGCTGAAAAATAAATATATGAGGTTTGCTTTGGTTAAGCAGAAGTTTTGCACTGTTTCAGCACGGATAGCGCTGTATATGCCATACCCTAATTAATAACAACAATACAAGTAATGTGTAATTCTTGTAGTCATCGAGTTATGCCCCAACACTAAATACATTTTAGATGGTGTATACCAAAAGGTAAATAAATGAAAATAAGTATTACAACATCTTTCTAACACATAGCCTTCGGAACACCATCAGAATTGCCTGATAAAATAATTGGAAAAAATAAACATAACAGGGAACAGGCCTGAGAACCATTATTACAGAGATCTTCATAATGAGGGTGAAGCCTTTGGCGTGAAAGATTATCTCCCTTTCACTGTCGGCTAGTTACAACAACGTAATTGGTATCACACTGCCATATGGTGATTGAGATCATATTAATAGAATTACATGAATAACTATTGGGGGAGGTTCAGTTCACAAACACCGTATCCACATTTAACTGTAGGACTATGCAATGTCATTATGTGTTGTTACGGTCCAAGAACCAGATGACTGAATTCACAACCAAACTATAAGTATGACTGCAATTTCAACCTTATCAGAATAAAAACTAAAAATGGTGCACAACATAGGCAGAAATCCAAGCACACCAAAAATCTCTTGATGGGAGGATACAAAACTAAGTGATAATAATCATAATCATAAAGTCATGCTCCATTTTAGAAATGAATCATTTTCGAATTGTGGAATAGCACAAATAGGTCAGAGTTACAATATGATCTGTAACACCCTGAAACCTAGCAGTGGTCTTTTCTCTTTGCCATGGCTGCATTGTTAACACAAGAGCTTCCTTTCTTACTTTACATAGGTGAAATGCCCCATGGACCACATTTGCTGAAGTCCTCTCCCACTCTATAACAATGATCCTTTGATTCTAGCATCACTTGGAAATGATTTCAAGATCCCAAGTCTTTTTTCCATGAAGACCATCAGTATGAGATTGAATGGCTCTTTTCTCTCTTCCTCTGAGAAATGATTACAAGAGGTTCCAAAATAGCATAAGAAAGGGGAAAGAACAAATTAGAATAACTGTTTTATTCTTTGCTGTGTTACTTTGGTCAAGTTACTGAACTTCTCTGGGCTGTGCTTTTGACTTCTGTAAAATGAGAGGAATTAATAATCTCAAGGTTCCTTTTCAACTCTGAATCTTAATATGCTGTGATCAACTTCCCTTATACCTTTGGTATATTTTATTTTGATAAAAGGGATTCATTTCCATGTATCTAGCCATCAAGCTTCTACTCTATTTATTACAGGAATTTAAGAAAAAATCCATAAACCTAAGATATCTATAGAACTAGGATATTCAAGTGGTAATTGAGGCAAGGAAGGGGGTGGATAATTGTCCATCACTCAGCTAACTTACTGAGCACCTACCATGTATAAGGGGCACTGTTAGTCACTGAGGAATATAAAGGGAAGTATAACAAGGAGTCCCTACTCTCAAGGAGTTGACAGTCTAGATGGAAAAATTGCAATCTAGATGCAAAGACGAGGCATATGTATATACATATATATGTGTGTATTATGTATATATAGATATGTATGCACGAAGAGAGAGAGAGACAGAAACAGAGAGACAGAGACAGAAAAAGGGGGAGAGAGAGAGAGAGAGAGAGAGAGAGAGAGGCAAAAGAAAGGGAGAGAATGAGAAAAAGAGGGAGAGGGAGGGGTGCTAGATTGTGGGAGAACTTTTTCTTTTTCCTTTAAGAAATAGGGAGCTCTTGAAGGTTTTTGAGCAGGTTAGTGAATGGGCCAGACTTGTTTCTTAGGAAGATTATTTTGTTAGCTATGTTGAGGATGGATGGGAGAGGAAAGAGAATGGATTCAGGGAAACTAGGAGTCTAGGAAGGAGATAACATTGGCCTGAAATAGATGGTGGCCAAGGAAGTAGACAAAGGTGTGGATATAGAAGATGTTATAGCGGTAGAATTGACAAAACTTAGCAACATATTGGTCAAGGGAAATGAATGAAGGGAAAAGTCAAAGATGACTCCAAGGTTAATAAACCTCAGTGACTGGGAGGATGAAGAGCTTCCTTAATTAGAAATAGGGAAGTTAGAGGAAGAGCAGGTTTAGGAAAGAATATAATGAGTTCTCTTTTAGCCACGAGTTTGATATGCCTCTAGAACATCAAAGAGGATGAGTGATAAGTGAAGAGGAGAGATTAGATAGATTTACATCTATATTTATATACACACACTTGGGGGTCATCTACATAGAAATGATATTTGAATCTATAGGAGCTGATAAGTTTTTGAAGAACTAGAGCATAGAGAGAAAGAGAGAAGAGAAGACAATCCAAGACAGAGTCCATGAGAGAAATTATATGAGAGGGATAGAAGATAGATGAGTATCCTGCAAAGGAGACCGAGAAAGAATAGTCAGGCACTTGAGGAGAGAACCAAGATAGATACCAAGTGTCTCAAAAGCCAGAGGAGGATCACAAATTTAAAGCTGAAAGGAACCTCAGAGTTCCCACCCCATCTTTTATTTTTATAAATGGAGAATTATAACCAAAGAGGTTGAATGGCTTGACCTAAGTCACATAATTAATAATTAGCAGAGTTACCACTTGAAGCCAGTTGCTCTGATTCCAAATCTAGACTCTCTTCATTGTGCTATAGTGATCCATTTTTTATTTAAAAACAAAACTAAACAAAGAAGAACACTTTGTGCTTGTCCAGCTTCTGTTTTTGCCCCCAAGGTCACATCTGTATCAATCTAAATTCCAGAAAGCAGATCAAGCGAGAAAATATATGTACTAGATATATAGTTAACAAGAATTTTGAAACATGTATTTAAAATCTGGCTATTCTAAGATATTGAAACATGGAAATTTATGGCCTGGTCAACAGGCACGCTTACATCATTAACAGACACAGTCAGTTACCTGGGAATGACTGTCTAGGACCAGCATGAAATTTGGGGGAAATCGCTTTCTATCTCTGAATCTCATTTTCTTTATCTGTAAAAGGGAGATGATTATAATCAGACTATCTACAAAGTGGATTGTAGAAAGGAAGTGCTTCGTAAATTGTAATGCTTCATAGATGCATTAGCTATTATCATAGAAAAATCCCTTACACTATAAGATACCATGTAATGGCCATATATGGAATGTCAATACACCCTGAGGGAAAGGAGCTCAGAGGAAGGAGAGGTCATTGTGAGCTGGACTATGAAAGATCTTAGGCTTGAGATGATCTAGAGAAAATGGCTACATTGCCTTCTAGGGCAGCTAGGTGGATAGAGCACCAGTCCTGAAGCTAAGAAGAATTATCTTCATGAATTCAAATCTGGCCTCAGACACTTAATAGCTGTGTGACCCTGGACAAGTCACTTAGCTCTGTTTGCCTCAGTTTCCTCATCTGTAAAGTGAGCTAGAGAAGGAAATGGCAAACCACTCCAGTATCTTTGCCAAGAAAACCCCAAAGGGAAAAAAAGTGAAAAACAATGAGCATTGTTTCATGAAGATAGCTGAAGTGTCTCTAGGCCTGACTGACTTAGAAAGATGAGATGCTTTCACTGTTTTTATAATAGAATGAATCTTCCACACTGTTCATGAAATACTAAGCAGAGAAGAAAATAAACTTTTTTTAAAGGAAAAAGAAAGTGATTGGAAAACATAGTCAAATATTAAATGAGGTAAATACTATGTGGCAATATGATTTTCTTCATATTTCACAAAGCCAGCCATAGGATAGTATTGCCAATATCTGCTCAAAGGTACAGTAATAAGTGATAGATGACTATCTTTTATGCCATCCTAAACTTCACGGAAACTAAATGGTGGAAAGAAGCAATGGGACCTTGTGGATGGATAGCTGACCCAAAAGAGGAGAAAGCTTGGGCTGAAGTCCTGGCCCTCACACATACTGGTGGTGTAATCATGTGCAAGTCACTTAACCTCTGAGTATCCCCATGCAACTCTGAAAGACTATAAGTTGCAGAAACAATTTATTGGTAGAGGGATTTTCCACACCGAGAGTTGCCCCCTCCCCCAAAGCAATGATGTCACAAATCTGGGAGAAAAAAAAGAGAGAGAGAGAGAAAATAGTTTATCCAAGAAGGGGAGGAATATGGGCACAGAATATTGGATACTGGATTTTTTTTAGACTCTTTTTCTTTTGTTTCAAAGCAATATTTCTATGGGACAAGGAGTAATAACTGGAAGCAAAAGTGGCATAAAAATAAAAAAGCATTAACAAAACTTCTTTTAAAAGAAAGAATGTGATACAAAGTTGAAGAAAGTCAGTCTGAAGAGGAATCTATACAGGCTAAGGATGGCATACGAGCTCAGTTTGCCTCCGTGCAAGACAGAGGCAGGCTGCAATAACTGAGAAGTTGTGAGAGCATTAAATTCTGAATAAGGTTACATAGAGAAGGTATTCACCCCCAGGCTTGTGTCAATCTTGTATAACAAGGTCTTGGCCACACCTCCTGCAGAGATGGCTGCCTGAGGGTTCAGGCAGAGTTTTCCCAACATGCCTTCCTTGACTCCCTAAGGAGTTTTGCCCTGACCTTGAGGTTGAAAGGACTTGTGGGAGAGAGAAGCAAAAGAAAGACATATAGGACCAAGAATAAGAAGGGTCGTCATTGCAAGAAATGCAAGGGAGCAGGACTTTGTGAACCTGGGCTTGGGGAGTGGGGAACAAGAGCTGCAGCTTCCCCTTAGGAGCCGGTTGAGTGGCAGAGACCCCGGATGCAGGGCTCCAGAAGCCCATCTCACTAGTGTTGATCTGAATTTAGAGCGTCCTGTGCCTGTTGGTGAAACTGACATTGGAAAGGTTTTCTGGTACTTTCTAGTAGAAAGACCCTCTGTCCTCATTTGCCTGACTTCAACATTCTCTGCCTTCACTTGTCCTCCGAGAACAGGGTGGAGTAGAATGACTCTATATTTCTCCCTTTCCCCTCTTGGCTACACCCTACGGAGCAGAGGCTTAGACTTCTTTTTATCTTTATTAGTACTTGGGAGGGAGGTAGTTACAATGGTGGTGATGGAAACTGAAAATACACACACACACACACACACACACACACATATATATAATATGTGTATGTATATATGTACAAATACATACATAGACATATATACACACTTAAAGACATTTACATACATACATACACATACATATGTCTATTATTTATACGTATGTATATATGTATATATATTTGTACACACAGAAACACACTTCTCAATCGTATTTTGTCTAGATACACACAGGAAACTGAATAAAGAGAAAGAAATCTTGGGAGAAGACCAAAAACAACTGGAATTAATTTCCATAAAATCGAAGTTAGCACTGCCAGAGTATGATTTCTGGATAAAGTTTCAAGGAGCCAAGCATGTAGAGAGATAAAAGTTTATTTGAGGAAGACAGAGAGCAGTCCTTCGGAGCCAGGGCCAACTTGCCACAGAGAGATAGCCACAAACATGGGAACACAGCAAGGTGGCAGCAGTGATTCCTTCTCTTTGTCCTGAAAGCGTGCCCTGGTGTTGAAAGGGGAGGCCACAGCTTTAAAGGGGGAGTGGTTGCCAGACAGCCTCAACCACACATAAGACATTGGAGTGAGTCGTACCAGCACAGGGAGCAGCTTCTGGCTCAGTGGATGACTGACAGCTCAGCCAGCCATGCTCCAGCCTCGCCCCCTGGTGGCTGTAGTTCTTTTGACAGAAAAAAATGTCCCCTCGTTATGGTTGTGGCTGTGACAACCTTTCCTCTGATCGTTGAGCTGCTGTCCCTGTGTTAACCTGTTCTGTCAGTATTAACACCTACTTACATTTCCATAAAGCCTAAAGCTTCACAAAGATACTAAGGCAGGGAGAGAGAAGTAACATTATTCCCATTTTATAGATGGCAACTGAGATCCTGAGAAATAAAGCAGCTTAATGATGGGGATGTAGATAGATGGTAAGTGGCCCAAACACATCCTTGTAATTCTGTATTGTATTGTGTTTAGATAATTAGGCACTGTCTCAGTTCAGGTCCACAGTGTGAGTGAGCAAGAATTCAAGTCAGAAAAGCGAACATTTATACAGAGCTTCGAGGTTTCTAAAGCGCCTGTTCTACATGTTATCTCATTGGGTGCTCACAACAATCCTGAGCTGAATTAAATACTTTTATGGTACCTATTTAAGAGATGAAGAAACTGAGGCTGAGAGTTTATGAGACTCCTCCAGGGTCACACAGATATTAAATTATCCAAGGCAGGATTTGAACTCAGGTCTCTGACTCCAAGGCCAGCATTCTATCTACTACTTGACCAAAGAATGAACATTTTTCACATAAGTTATCAGAGCTTAAGGAGTTTTTAGAATCTTAGAACACAGAATGTCAGAACTGAAAGGAATCTTAGAAATCACATAATTGTACAACTTATAGCTCAAAGGATTTTAATAATCATATAGTGAAATCTATTAATTTTACTGATAGGATTTTTCCTTCCTTCCTTTCTTACTTTCTTCCTTCCTTTCTTCCTTCCCTTCTTTCTTTCTTCTCTTTCTTTCTTTCTTTCTTTCTTTCTTTCTTTCTTTCTTTCTTTCTTTCTTTCTTTCTTTCTTTCTTTCTCTTTCTCTCTTTCTTTCTTTCTTTCTTTCTTTCTTTTTCTCTTTCTTTCTTTCTTTCTTTCTTTCTTTCTTTATCTCCTTATCTCAGCTGCAGTGGAAGTACGCTGACCATCTGCTGCTGAACAGCAGACAAGTCTTGATCTGCTCTCTTTCTCACCTGGCTTGGTTCATCCATCCATAAATAGCCTGGTAATTGACCCTTTTCTCTTCTTCACCCCCACTTCACCCCCACTAGATTTTGTTCAGTCACCCATTTGGCTTTAACCCTAAAGTAGTTCATAATTACCAAGTTTAAGCAATCTTCTGGCCTCAGCTTCCCCCAGTGGCAAAGATTAAAGGTATGTACCACCCACAGATAGCCTTTATATTCGCTTTAACATGACCCTATATCAATCTGGTCTTATTCTGTTTTAAAATATAATCATCTGTGTTTGGGCAGCAAGTGCAGTAGATATTCACAGCTATGCCTAGGTCCCTGAAAAAAGTGTGGGGCTAACTGAGCCATCAAGCTTTGAGCTCTCAAATGGCCAGAGGAGCAGCTCAAACAACGTGTTTTAGAGACATCAGCCTTTTCTTCTGATCTGGCTTCTTTAATCATTCATCCACCAACAATCATTTACTAATGTAAGAGCTAGGGATTTAAGTACGAATGATCAAATGATCACTGCTCACAAGGAGTTCACATTCTAATGTGAGAGATAACATACATTAGTGTAGAGAAAATAAAGATAATAACTACAAATATGCCTAAAGTAGTTATATATAAAGTAGTTTTGGAGAAAGGACACTAGAAGCTGGGGAGGCATTATGTAGAAACAAGTTTTCATGAAGAAACAAGATAGTACCTGAAAGGTAGAAGAAAGGAAGAAAAAGGTTCTGAAAAGGAAGAAAAAGATTCTGTGACACAGAGGTAAAGATAGAGTGAATGAAGGCCAGGTTTGGGGGATGGCTAACAAAAAGGCAAATAGAGTAAGAATGGAGTAACGAGTTAGAAACAGAAAGGACAATCTGGCTGAATCACAGAGGGCTGGAGAGGGTATAACATCCAATGAGTCTATAAAGGTTTATTGAGACTAGGGTTGTGAAAGAATTTAAAAGATAATTAGAAGAGTTTATATTTTATTATACCAGCAGTAGGATGCCAATGGAATTGATCAAGTAGGAATTACACAGTCAGATCTGTGCTTAAGGAAAATTTCTTTGGCATCAGTATGTGGGATGGACTAGAAGAAGGAGAGACTTGAGGCGGGCAGACCATTTAGGTGGCAGTTGCAATAACCTATGCTGTACTCACCTATTCCGACTCCCCGCAAAGTCTGATTTTCTGTGCTATCTGTACCATTTTTGTTCATCTTGATTCCAGGTCTCATATTAGATACTAAAAAGCACCACCTTCAATACTTTCACCTTCTCTATCTCTCACCTGTCCCTCCTGGTTATCTGTTTTTGGCGGTCAGGTCTCTTGACCACTGGGACTCTGTTAAAAGGAATTCCAAGTTGTGTTCTGGCCCAGGCCTGATTCAGTCCTTCAGGTTCAGAACTGGAAGGGGGAAAACAAAGGATGAGGCATGTATAGGATGAATAGGATTTCTTTTAAAAAGGGTTTATTTAATAAGAGCATGGAAAGGATATTTACCAAGGATGCAGCATTGATTCAGCTGGGCCTACCCCACCTCTCTTCTGCATTTACCTCACAGGCCAACACCAGTCAGCACCTCTGGTTAAGCCTGAAGTTCTATCAAACCATCATGCACTGGGCTTTTGTATTTATGCAACCAGAAAGCTATATCAACAGTCTGAGTTTTATTCAGTCATCTGGAACAATGAAGTCTCCAGTATGGTTTCATCACCTCTTAGGGAAAAATTAGCTCAGCCTACCTGTTAGAGACCTTAGTAAATATTACTCCTACAATGGCCTACTGGGGCAGTTCCATTAGTGGCCATCTTGCCCCTATATTCAGAATAGCAAATATTTAAATTTCCTGCTACTCCTCTTAGCTATAAGGTAAAATTCAGGCAAACTGTAATAAAATGTGGAATCATTATCTTTTAATTTATATTTCACTCTTTCTATTCAAATATTTGTCAGAGGAAACTATTATTATAGAAAGAATGTATATTATCCTATCATTTTTGTAGAAGGAATAAAACATTTAAATCATGATTACATGTGATTCACATTATATATTTGATATGCAATATCATCAGAAAAACAATTTTACAACTTAGAAAAGTAGAATCTATAGTCTTTGATGATGAAACAGATGTGTTCTTACATGTTAATTAAATTGCTTTTAATTCAAATAATCAACTAGACTTCACTTATAAACACGGTACCTATGATGACAGAGATGAAAGGAGCTTATGATCATAGAACATAGAATGCTGGAACTCAAAGGGCCCTAGGGATCATAGAATCATAAGACTGGAAGGAGAAGGAATGGTAAAGATCATTCTCACAACCCCTACTTTTTCCAGATGATGTGAAGTCACTTGCTTGAGATCACACAGGTAGTAGTAGATCTGGGACTTTAATTAGGTTTTCCTGATTCTAAATCCAGTAGCTCAGGAAAATTGGATTTCATTTTTAACCACACCATATTCAATAAATACCAGGGGCTCCCTATTACCTCAAAGATCCAATATAAAATTATGTTTGGCATTTAAAGCCAGCCATAATCTGTACCATCTATGGTATCTATCTGTGTTTAGCGCATTTTGGGGGGTAAAAGAACCCCTCACTTTAAACAGAATTTCAACAGATTCATTGCAGTAAACTTTCAATGAACAATCTTAATGGTAGTGTAGCATGGATTGGCACCGGTGCAAAACACTTCTGACAGCATCTTCCCATGTGAGAGAGGATAGGGAGTCTGCTTCCCAAAGAACTGTGATCACATAGAAGGGAAGGGAAGGGATGGGAAGGGAATGGCAGGGAAAGGCAGGGAAGGGAAGGGATGGCCATCCAGAAAGGATGATAAAGACAGGCTCAGCCATTTTTTTCTTGGGCTACTCTTTCTTGGTTTGACTCCTTTGTTGGCAGTCTGGTGAGAGATAATATTATAAGAGGAGCAGCTTTGGGTCCTCCCCATCAAAGCCAACATATACCCTCATGAGGTCAGTTGAATAAATCTCCAGGCATATTGGTATCCAAGTGTCTGGGTTTTACAGCCAACTCAGCATCAACGCTCCAAGGAACAAGTAGTGACCTTTATGAGTTTCCTTCAGGACCCATTCCGGGGGTAGCTAGGATGAGGACTAATTCAACAGTCATGCAGCATCTGCACTTCAACTCAGTGTGACCAATGTTGTGTTAAAATCTCTGCTAATAGTGAACCCACTTTCCCTAGCAACTGTGGCAGGGGAAAGTGTGCCCCAAGGTGATAGGAAGAAACACTTTTGCTTTCATTCTTGTTATATCTTGGGAGTAAACATCCCTTTTTTTTAGCCTAATTGATGTTAAATGGTTAAATGGAATTGCAATGCCCATCACTGACATTTAAGCTGATGAAATTAGAGAAGAGACAACCCCAAACCCCTCAGGGTACCCCTGTAACCCTGAAGGTAGATGTAGCCAGCCTTGCTCCAGGGTAGTAGAGCTAGAGCACACTCATCAAATAACATGACATTTTATATCTCATATTCAATTTAATACACATTTTAGTGACTACTATATGCTTGATTGTTGAACATCTAACTTTATGAAACACTTTAGTCAAAAATACTTTAATATATACATATGCACACCTATATCTATGTGTTTATACATGTGTACATATGCGCACATGCACATACATACAAACACACGTGTACATACATACATGTATGTGTATTTGTGTGTGTGTATATAAATTTAACCCTCTCAGCAAAATGAAGGAGTTTAGACAGGCATTACTATCCTCGTCTTACAGATGAGGAAATTAATGAGAGGACACTTGGCCATGGAGGATTGCAGCTAGCATGTTGTGAAGATAAGATGAAAACTCAACTCTTTTGACTGCTACTATAGGATTCTTCCTACCATATCATGCTGTTTCCCCACCTACTCTGAGTTTGCTAAGCATTTTCAGATATACTATGTTTCAATTTTAACAATATTGTTCACTCCCCTACTTAAACTTCAGTGTCTCCTGATTACTTCAGGAGCATATAAATTACTCAACTTGTCAATCAAAGTCAGTCACAATCTACATTGTTCCTGAATTCCTAGTCTTCTTACACCTTCCTGCCCTGTGATCTGGCTACACTAAACTACTTACTGTTTCTCTCCGAAGATATTCTAGTTTTTTCCTTAAATTCAATGTATTTTGCTAGTAAGTTCCTCTGTGCCTTCACCGAAGCCATAGAAATGGTTTAAAATGTACATAATATAGTACCCTGTGTGTCAGGAGTATTAGAGGAAATTTATGGTATATCAATATTATTACACTCACATTTCTTCTGGACTTGGGTTTTGGTAGTTGAATCAGATTCGTGGATGTTTGTTCCATTATCAAAATTGTGGTAATTAACACTTGCATGTTCTTGCGTCTTCAGCTGTCCTGATTTCACCTAATTATCCATAATTGGCACTGTTACCAAAGAAATGTATAATATGTGCCCTCTGCCAAGGCAAATAAACAATCACATGATTATAGGTCAACCATTATTGAATATATTCAGAAATTGATAATAGATAATAAGAAGTCAATTGTTTTCATATAATAAATTTGACTTAAATGAAATTTTGTTGCAACTTTTATTTTTATATCACATACATTTCTCAACGTGCTCCCTCTCCTTTCCTCTTCCCTGAGAACCACCCATTATGATAAATGATAAAAATATAGGAACAGAAATAGTTCACCATAACTACTCAATACACCACAGAAGCTTGAAATTACATTCACTGCTATACACCCATAGTCACATACATACTCCTGTAAAGAAAAGGTAGGCCAAGGTGAGGGAGGGGAGAGTAAGTGGGAGAAATACTTTTTTACATCTCTTTTTTGGGGGGTGAAACTTAGGCATTATACCTTTGTGAGATTCAGTTTTAGTTGTTCTCATATTGTTGTTTCCATTTACTTTATTGTAGTCATTGTGTATATCATTTTTTGTATTCTTTTTATTTCACTTTTTATAAAATTGAATTTTATTTAATTTTCAAATTCTCATTCTCTCCTGACCTACTTATTTTACTTTACTTCAACTGATATAAATACTTCTCTAGCTTCATCAAATTAATTCCATTTCTTTTAACACAGTAATATTGCATTATATATGCGTGCCACAACTTTAGTAATTCCTCAATTTATGAGCATTTCTTTTATTTCTAATTCTTTGCAATGACCCCCGCATCTACATAATCACAGAAACACACATATATGTTTCTATCAATATTATGAAATATACACACACATACATACACACACACACACACACACACACACACACACACAGAGGCTTTCTGAACCTTTTACCAATGGAATCTGTGAATTAAAGCACATAGACATTTTAGTCACTCACTCCAGGTGATTAGACATTGCTTTCAAAAATAGTTGGATTGTGTATTGGCAACCAAAAATGGGCTCCTTAGCACTTAGTCAACAAGTGCCCTTGACTAGTTTGGCTTTTTCCCCTGAACTGAATGCTGTTTGTATCTTGGACTGGAGTAAGCTTGTCGGCCCCTTCACCTTGCTTCCCTTGCTTAAGCTGATGGAAAGAACCTGTGCTTTTCTGGTCAACCCCTTCACCTTGCTTAAGCAGATTGAAAGAACCTGTGCTTTCCCCGGCGTACCTTACACCCCCGCAGAAGCTGGATGGTAAAAAGCAGCTCCCGTTGGAGCCAGAGGCAGTTACAGCTACAGTTACAGCTACAGTTACAGCTACAGTTACAGCTACAGTTACAGCTACAGTTACGGCTACAGTTACAGTTACAGTTACAGTTACAGCCACAGCCACAGCCACAGCTGAAGCAGGAGCTGCCAGTAGCAGAGCTGACCTACGGGAGGAAGCTGAACAAAGACTTCAGGCCAGTGGGTAATCTTATTACCATAGAGGGGGAAGCATGATTTTGCTTTACGCAATCATGCTTCTCTGTAGCCTCCTGGTTACTCTTTCAAGGCGTACTTATTGGGCCTGGAAGCTTTTGATCAATATATCAAAATGGGGTTGCTGGTTCATGGGTTGGTTACTGTGGAGCCTAAATATATGTTCTGATTCTTTTGCCTTCTACTTTGAGAGTTTCTTATATCCGGCGGTTCCGAACATTTCAGACATGTTTATGATCCTCTTTGAGATTATAAACTCTGCCCTCCTAATACATTTGGCGACGAGGATGGGATGTTGAAAGAACAGCTGAGAAAATTAAACTCAAATAATTCATATCGACATTGGAAGGATAATTTGTCTATTGCCTTACGTAATTTGAATAATAGGCCCTTAGGGGGGAGTACACCTCTAGCCAGAATGATGACCCCAAATCTGCAGATCAGAGAACAGCAAACATGTGAGATCCAAAACATTGAATTTTGGACTGTGAGGGAAGATGTCCCACTACCAAGTCCAGGAACACCTGGTTCAGCAGGATATGATTTACATTGTATAGAGAATTTTAGGTTAAATAGGAAAGAGATAAGAAAAACCCCTACTGGAGTATGTATGAGAATCCCCAAGAATCATCTTGGACGGATATTACCTAAACCAGGATTAGCGGCTCAAGGAATACATGTATTGGCTGGAGTGATAGATTCTAATTATCAAAAAGAAATTGTTGTGACACTCCAGAATATGGGTAAAAAACCTGTACAATTTTGTAGAAATGATAGGATGGTTCAAGTCATTATTATCCCCTGTGAAAAAATACCCTTTGTGAAAACTGACCCTCCTCCCAAAATAACTACTAGAGGGGCAAAAGGGTCTTGCTCCATTGATAGAATAAAGTCAGGAGCTAAGGTATGGGTAAAACGGAAGCCAGATGATATTCCAAAGGCTGCAGAAGTTATAGCCCATGGGAAGGACAACACTGTAACAGTTGTCTATTCAGGGGAAAATAATTACCAAATCGTACCCCTGAACCATATATTTTACCATGAATAGGTTATAATAATAGATTCACAGACTCCACAGGTATGGCTGATGCTGGTAAATGCCATAAGCCACTCAGAGGAAAGGTAACTTTGTGTGATTAACGGATGAAAACTTGTACATTTGGGGAAAGGCTGGGAGGACAATCTTAGTCTCTATCTAGGGTGGGATCCTCTTGGCTTCCTCATTATGTTCCTTTTGAAAAGAAACATTTCCCACCTGAGTTTGGCTCTGATGTTGGATCTTTGCATAACTGAAATCTCAACCAAACTTGAGATGATTTTATTTGAAGAATTATAGTCCATACTTGTCTATTCTTTTTGGCCTTTGTTTTGGCTAACCTTGTTGCTAGTTTTGTTTCCTTCAGGCTTAAGCACCCTGCACTTTCCGGTGACTACCTAAGCATGTAGCATTCTTGGAATTCCTGCCAGCTCGTTAAAGAAATGACCTCTGGAATGGGACTTTTTGGGGGCAGGGCCATCTCTACATCCAATTTCAGCATGAAGAAGCTATGGAAAATGAGACCTTCACCCCTCACCCCAAGATTTTGAGCCCCAATCGTTCAAGGGGGGGGGTGGAAATGATGATAGTGTTCTGTTTACTTATTTTGTGTTATCCTTGCTGTGTTGTTTTATTGTTATGATATTATTGATCCTATGTAATGGATACAAGGATTTAGGGGTGGACATTTGAATTATTAATAATTATTTTGGGGATGATTGATTGAAGAGATTATCTTGCTGGGACCTAGGGGTGGATCACATTTGAATCGTAAACCAATATTTAGGAATGTCACCAAATGATATGTTTTGCTTTATAATGAATGATATGTTTTAGTTTCCTTTGTAATTGGATCACAATGTATGTTCTAGGATACATGGCTGATTAGATTATGTATCCTATAACAAGGGGTGGAGTGTATTGGCAACCAAAAATGGGCTCCTTAGCACTTAGTCAACAAGTGCCCTTGACTAGTTTGGCTTTTTCCCCTGAACTGAATGCTGTTTGTATCTTGGACTGGAGTAAGCTTGTCGGCCCCTTCACCTTGCTTCCCTTGCTTAAGCTGATGGAAAGAACCTGTGCTTTTCTGGTCAACCCCTTCACCTTGCTTAAGCAGATTGAAAGAACCTGTGCTTTCCCCGGCGTACCTTACACCCCCGCAGAAGCTGGATGGTTAAAAGCAGCTCCCGTTGGAGCCAGAGGCAGTTACAGCTACAGTTACAGCTACAGTTACAGCTACAGTTACAGTTACAGTTACAGTTACAGTTACAGCCACAGCCACAGCCACAGCTGAAGCAGGAGCTGCCAGTAGCAGAGCTGACCTACGGGAGGAAGCTGAACAAAGACTTCAGGCCAGTGGATAATCTTATTACCATAGAGGGGGAAGCATGATTTTGCTTTACGCAATCATGCTTCTCTGTAGCCTCCTGGTTACTCTTTCAAGGCGTACTTATTGGGCCTGGAAGCTTTTGATCAATATATCAAAATGGGGTTGCTGGTTCATGGGTTGGTTACTGTGGAGCCTAAATATATGTTCTGATTCTTTTGCCTTCTACTTTGAGAGTTTCTTATATCCGGCGGTTCCGAACGTTTCAGACATGTTTATGATCCTCTTTGAGATTATAAACTCTGCCCTCCTAATACAGATTGTTACAGAAACAATGTATTGGTGTGCTTATCTCTCCACATTGACTATTCCCATCTTTTGCCATATCTGGTATGTTGCTTCATATAAGACAGAATCTTGGAGTTGTTTAGGTCTGCATTTCTCTTATCAATAGTAATTTGGAGCATTCTTTCATATGGTTGCTAAGACTTTGAAATTGCACATTGGAAAACTGTTTTATATCATTTCACTAACTGGGAAATGTGGTATTTTAAAAAAATGTATTTCTGCTAGTTATATCAGAGATAACTGATCCAAAAAAGTTCCCCCCATTTATCACTTACCTCCTTATCCTAGTTGTATTAAGTTTTATTAATATTTATGTATTAATTTTATTCATTTATTTATATTTGTTTATATATTAATTTTATTCATTCTAAAGCTTTTCTCCACATAATAAAAATGATCTATTTTACTTTTTATAATCATTTCTATCCTTTGTTTGATTGAGAATTTACCCCAAGCTATAGCTGTGAAAGGTACCTAATCTACTTATCTTTTTACTTTTTTTATATCATTACCTTTAATATTCAGATCATATAGTCATTCCTAGTCTATTGTGGTAGATGGTGCAGGATTTTCATCTAAACCCGATTTCTGCAAGATGGCTTTCTATTTCTTTCCAGAAATATTTGTCCAATAAAGAGCTATGATTTTTCTAGATAATTTATGCTTTAAGATTTATTGTACATTGGATTATTGTATCCAATTACTTCTGATTTTTCCTCATCTAGCCTGTTCTGGTGATCTACTTTTCTATTTCTAAATCAATAGTTTTGATTCTTACTTCTTTATTATATGGTTTGAGATCTGGAAGAGTTATTTCACTTAATTTTTTCAAAAATTATTTCCTCTCATATTCTAGATTTATTTTTGCTCTTCCAGATGAATGCTCTTGTTATTTTGTCTAGTTTTGTAAAATTTTCCCCTGTTTGTTTGGTATAGCTCCAAACCTGTGTAATAGTACTTAAGGTGGGACTTTTTGCTGTTCTTTTCTTAAGTGCCTTTAATGATTCTGGCCTTTGTTTGAATGGGGCAGATAAAGTGGGATCTTTTCTTGGACAAAAAGGAGTCATTGACTTGTATATGGTGGTACTAGGGATTAACTGCCACAGCCTAAATGGGATTTTTCACTCTTCTTTGAGTGCTTCTCAACACTGAGATAATCAAGCGCCCTAGGGCCCTGAGACAGGTATATAAGATCCAAGGTTGACATTTGACTTTTGTGGCACACTCATGGAAGGAGTGTTGAGACTGTGCAAGCTATAACTGCCCCTCAGCTTTGTAACCCAGATAGATGTTGGTGAGTCTCTGGTGACTATGAACTGTGATTTGAATCAGACAAGGTCAGTCTGTTGATGTCTGTACTATATTTGTATTTGCTCTGAAGTTCAGGTTGCTGGTTTTTAGTCCTGAACTAAGTGAATGATATTTGTATATTTGATTAAAGTAAGATTGTTAACCCATTAATGTTGCTTTCCTTAGTAAAGCAGATCAAAAGAACCTTTGTTGGGAGCTTTCTGTGTGCTGGTTGTTGCTGGGTCTTACACCCCTACAGCAGCTGTTAGCCAAATTGCTGTTACAACCTATAAACTAATTTAGAATAGCACTGCTATATTTTTTTTAGCATGGCCAAGTCATAAGTACTAAATATTCATCTAATTATTTAAGCTATTTTTAATTTCTTTAAGGAGCATGATGTACTAGCTTTTAGCTATTTCTCTGATGGTTGTCCACATTGACTAAATACATACATTATGTGTAGTCATTGCAAAAACCAAAACAGATGGATTTCTGGGTATATTTCTGGGTATATTTCTGGGATAATCTTCTATTATACCTCTCTTTTTCTAGCCCCACCCCCAAATTTCCAATGGAACTCCAGTTTTGTTTTTGTATTTTAGCCTCTACTGCATGTCAGGTAATGTGGTAACATGTTAGGTGCTGACAAAAATTTAACAGTCCCTCCCCTCAAAGAGTTGGCAGTGTTTTTGTGGGATAGGGGAGGGAGAATAACATATAGAATGCTAAATTTAAAATATAGATAAAATAATTTCCATGGTAAGGGTAATATGCAGATAGATTTGCTAAAGATAGAATGAAAATTCTAGATGACATAATAATGGAAGGATAAAGTAAAGTTGAATAGGAAATTTTCAATGGTGAGGATGACATGCTATATATGAGATCCCTAAGAAGAGGGACCAGGGAAGAGAGCTTTGACCTACACATTGTACAATTCAGAATCACTGAGATTTTAATGGGAGCCAAAGGACAGTAGGTTGTCATATTCTCCATAGAAGCAATGGTAATGCTCATTCCTTTATTCACTGAGCAAACCAGGTAAAAGAAAGGTGGTGCATATGATGTCAAGACAGATCACAAGTCTTGCCTGGAGTGATTGGTGGAGTCCTATGGCCTGACTAGTTTTAGAATGGTGAAACACATTTGATATACTCCTCCAGTCACCAACCAAGTCAGCTCATTCCAAAGAATATAGATTTTTTTTTTTGGAATCTAGTTTAAAAAATGGTGACATAGTTAAACTCCTTTATTTTATAGATAAGGAAACCAAGGCCAAAAAAAGTGACTTAAAAGTCATAAAGTGATTTAATGTCAAAAATAGTCACAGAAACTATGGCTGCTGATGCTTTGTCTAGTATTTTTCCTCTATACCATACCCTTGGGCTTGGGGAAGAGAGGGATGAATGAGTGATTATACTTGGGAAATAATTTGAAGGATTGTGATCTCATCAATTTGGGCACATCCTCCACTGGTCCAAATCAAAATCCATTCATGCCTTCTCATTTCAGATCTCTGGGGCACAGCCTCTTCGTATATACTATGGGAGAGATGATCTCAAAATTTCTAACCCTGGTGTTCTATAGTTCTAAGAAGCTTTCTAACTCTAATATTCTTTATTTCTATGATTTTAAGTTTCCTTTTAGATCTGATAGTCTACAGTCTTTGATTCTAAGGACCTTTTTATCTCTAACCTCCCATGTCCCAGGGCCCCTTCTAGTTCTAACCTTTCACTGTTTCTAAGCTACCTTCACTTACAATATACTATGACTACTATTTATCCATTTTAATAAATATGAGATATTTTCAGTGTAAGTACTCACTCCATTGGCATAGTGTAATATTTTAAGCACAGTATATGTAATGCTGGAGCTGATAAAGACCTTAAAAATCAACTAGTCTAATCTCATTTTTTCCCAGGGGATTAAAAAGAGGCTCATAAAGATAAAGTGATTTGTCAAAAGTTTCATAGTAAATTTGTTTTATAGGAACACAGAATCACTGATTCAGAGCAAGAGGGGACCAGATTCTGTCTGATTTTACACATGCCTTTGCACAAAACTTCATTAAGGTCCTACCCAAAGTTCTAGGGTCCTTCCTCTAGTTTTGATATTTGCTGGATGTCAGTGTATCAGTAAGGATATCCAGCTCTTTACTTTCAGCTTTCTACATGATCAGCCTACCTCCTTTTCTGATGACTTGGGAGATAAAGAAATTTAATATTTGTTTCCATGAAAGCTTACTTCAAAATTATCTATAATTAAATGTCATTAACAATTAGAAAGTACTTATACATGCTACCATATGTAAGAAAGAGGAAATTGTTATACATAAATCTAAATAAAGCTCATCATTCATTTGCTGGAAACCAGAAGAGAAAACATCGGTGTCCATAGTGACCTTTAGATTGTTGATTTTGAAAACCTGTGGTTAGGAAGTTCCTGAAATGACTTTAGATTTTTTTTCTATTCCCAACACCAAGTAACAGGAAAGTCAGTACCCATGAGAATATAATTCGTTTTGATTCATTGCCTTCTTGGAGATAATCAACCTAGCCTAGATCACAGATTCTTTCCCTAAAATGATAGCCTGAAAACTATTTTTTTTATCAAAGTGCTGGTGATGATTAGCTCCACATTCCATTCTTAAAATACTTTGAAAATAATGTTTATTAGGAAGTATTTATAAAAAGGCAAAAAATACATCTTGTTTCAAATGCGTGGCTGAGAATAGCTTGTGGTGGGGTGGCATGGGGAGGTTCATGGTAAAGGGTAGGAAAGTGGATGTGATTCAGATACAATGGATAGTCCCAAAACAAAACCCATGGGGGGAAACTCTCCTTTTCCACCATTCATATTTCATAGAAATGGAATATCAGAGCTGGAAGAAGCCTAGGGCTCATAAAACTATAGAATGCTACAGCAGGAACATTGAATGTTTAAGCAAAAAGAACATGAGGATCATAGAACCCTAAAATGTCTGAGGTGGAAGGGACCCTTCAGAGCATCCAGTCCAATTCCTAGTATATACAGATGTATAAACTGATGTGGAAAGAGATGAAAGGACATTTCGCCCAGATAGTGAGTAGACTAGAAGTTTAGATTTTCTTAGAAAGGGCCCAATAGTCTTTGGGTAACACCAGCTACCTCCAATCAAAATAAAGGGTTAGAATAAATAAATCCATGAGATAGACATGATAAATTAAGTCCTTGCTCAAGTCCAGCAGCTGACAGCTTAAGTACTGACTTAGGTAGAGCCCACCATTGCATTCTCAGTTTCTTGTACAAAATTGATTAAATTTCTTGATAAAAAAAAACAAATTATGGCATTTTGTCATTTGTTTATGGAACTTCAAGGAAAACTTTGTTTATCTTGTAAAGCACTGTAAAGGCTAAGCAGTAAATAGGAAAGAGAACATAAAACTGCTAAGTGCTTACCCTCTATTCCCTGCTGATGCTTCTACTTAGGCCTGCTTAGCATTTCAATCTATATAAACTCAATGGGCCATATAACCTTCTTTTATATATACTAACCAATTAACATTATTCTTTAATAGGAAGAAGTTTAGGGGGTTTTCTTTTAAGTTTGATTCAAACTAACATGCTTAATTGCTAAACTGCATTGCTAATGATGGCAATAAGGTGGAAGTCAGGTTTTGAAATAACATGCAGCACACTATAATAACACTCTTGCAGACACCTTTAAAAGCATCCTCAGGAAAAGAAAACTTCCCAATACCTATATCTCTGAACAGAATAAATTGTTAAAGTTTTCACTTCTTGAAATTATGAAATAAATCACTGTGGAGAAAAAGTATTGGAAGTACCTTTATTTTCTTTTAATTTTCTATAAATGTTATTTTGGGCAAACCACTTCAAATTTCTGGGCCTCAACCTCCCCATCTCCACCATAAAGGAGTTGGACTAGATCAACTCTAAGTTTCCAGATCTGATATTCTATAGTCCTGTTATTCTGAGGTCACTCTCACTCTGATCTGTGATTCTGTGATTCTAAGGTGCTTTCCTCATCTAATATACTGTAGTTCTATGATTCTAAAGACCTTTCCAGCTCTAACCTCTGATGATGTAAAGACCTCTCATTCTGTTTCTAAGTTGCCTTCAACTATAGTTTTCTATGATTTCTTATTTTTAGGCTTCATATTTTGATACTTCTGTATTGAATAGGTTCTGGCCCCATTCTCTCAGAGTAAGGCTTACCTAAAGGTTCTATGGCTCGTGGACTATCTTTACTTTAATGGCACTAGCCTGAGCTCTCACCAGACATATTTCCCTCACTTCTGGATTCCAATGACCAGTATCCCTGTTCCATTTAACCATTTAATATTAAGTAATTTTTACAAAGTGATATTTACATCAAAGACATACTGAAAATAAATATGTTCCTTTAACACCTTAGGGCTGTAATCTCTGTGATTGCACTTCAATCTTTGAGGAGAATGAGGGCATTTTTAGCTCAGTTTCTAGTTTTGGTCCCACCAAGTTTACAACCAGTTGGGGCATAACTACCACAAATGTTCTCATCTCAGTTAACATTGGGCTGGGTCCTGAATATTGTTCTCAAAGGTCATTCCTGAAGGTCTCTCTTCTGGAAATCAGCTTTGGACTGGCTGGAAAAAAATTGGATTAGATTCCTGAAATCTCTGAGACTTGTTCCCTTGAACATTCAAAACTCACAAGGGTAAAGCTTGCAGGTTAAAGTCCTTCACCTAAAATGCAAAACAAATAAACAATGAGATGAAAGGATCAAGTCTCATTTTCACAGGAACATATATCAGCCTTTGAGGAGAGAAGATCCATGTCCTATTTACTTACAGTATTGTCTCTTACTTGATGCTGTCAATAAAGGAGAAACAAATTTCTGGTTGCACCTAGTCCACCCCTACTGGTAGCAGAAAGTCCACTTGGCCCTGTTCCATGTCAAATCCCACTTCTAACACCAATTAACATCAGCTGGACTGGAACCAGCCTCTAAACTGGCAGTGGCCAAAGCTGAATAGAGCAACTAGAAAGAGATAGGACACAAACAGAAGTTTAACTAATTTCAAAATGAGGAAAATGAAACTTGCAAATAGAAGTGCCCCTTCTCTTCCCTTCCCCCTCAGGAGGGTTTAACATACAGGTACAAAACAGTACTTTAAATACATAAAAAACATTAGTGGACTGGACCATGACATAATCATTTTGAGGTCATGAGTTGATGTTCCCATGGCAAGCCCATGCATGGTGTTCCTGGGTTCTATGAGAACAGTTTCCAAGTTGATTGTCTCACAGCAATGTACAGAATCAGAGGGAACAGGAATGCAGTACCTGGTTCAGTCCACTTGGCAGATGCAAGGAACGGGGATTGTGAGTATGTCAAGAGAGATGGTAGATGGCTTCAGGCTGCACCACATTGGTTCTCAGGTCCCTGAATAATAGGGGTGGCAAAAATCCCTCAGTGAATACCTAGAGCTAGTAAAGCAACACACTTTGCCAGAGGGGGAGATCATCCAGAGTGCAAAGGATTGTTGTTATGCCAAGCTCAGGGCACAGCCTGCTTGCTTGGCCTTAGCTCTGGGAAATAGAAAGTCTCCAAAATATTTTGACAAACTTCAAAACAGATACAATGGTCTGGGAGTCTTTAGGATGCATTAGTATATGTGCACAAATGGAGTGGTCCATCACCATTGGGAAGAGGGGAATGAGTCTAAGGGTAATAATGGAGAGGGGATTCAGGGTTTCCTTTCCTTAGTGTAGTGATAGAGATTCAATAGGTCATCTAGTCCCAGCCCATCATTTTACAGAGAAGAAAACCAGGGCCCAGGAAGATTAGGAAACTTGTCCAAGGTCACATAGTCACATAGTAAGTGGGTAAGTCATGATTTGAAGATTTGTCATCTTATTCCAGATACCATACTCTAATGAACTATACCAAAGGATTAGTGACCAGGGTGTCATGATCCCACTCCTCTACTCTTTCTCCTATACTGTGTCACTGTTTTAATATTTTTAAACATGATTGAAAACAGAAGGACCCCAAATGTCATATTTACCTCCAAATAGACAACCTACTGATCCTATGTAAACATTTACGATTCAAAATTTTTCAAAAAAAAAATCAAGTCTCCAAAGACACAAGTCATTTCTGCCTTCCTTCTGGAATCCAATCCATAAAGCCCCCTCACCACCCACCACCACCTTTGTACAGCTACTACACCTACTACTGAGTTGATAGTTCATTCCCTGAGACAATTATCAATAGCAATATTTTCTAGAACCTTAGGGGAAAAAAAGCAAAACCTAAAGTAGAAGCAATAATTTCATTATCCTGGCTCTCTCTTGAGCTATATTTTCCTTTCTATGTAAAAGAGACTTCTCCAAGTCCCATTGCTATATAGAGAAAGTAAAGGATTATCCCAAGAGAAAAAAAAAATTGGTGAAGTAAGAGACATGAGGGCATGGAAGGACATTATAACATATTATTGGGTTTTTTTCAGAGCTAAGAAAGAATCAGGGTCAATCTATAACAATGGAAGTTCCAGAAGAACATAATTTGGTGACTTATCCAATGCATTTCATTCAGAAGAAAAGGAGTCTATTCAAATGGCATAACTGATAAAAACATTCCATTGTTCTTCTTCCCCTGTTCCTTTATTAATAACTTAAAAGACACAAAACTGCCATGCAAAGATTACATGAATGGTTCATAAGCATCACCAAAAAATCTTATTTACTCTTTCTTTTCATTGCATAATACTGTCATTTCTATTAACATAGTGTGGCTAAATGAGATTTTGTGGAAGAGTATCATGAAATTTAAGAGGGGAAAGGCAATTTGGTCCAACTGCTCACTGAAGAATATTTTCTATTTGCTTCTGGTCTACAACTATCTATCTACTTCTTAGAAATTTTCAATGATGGAAAATTCACTAAATTTCAAGACAGTGCAGGATTAGACAAGTAATTCAAAGATAAATAAAATTATAAAATTTTTGGTTCTAGATGATTTTTGGAGTTTGCCAATTTTTGTTTTACAAGCAAGAGTATTGAGGTCATATAGGCTAAGCAACTTGTTTGAAAGCATGTGACTAGTTGGTAGTGCAGCCACAACTTGAACTCAGGTCTTCTGATTCCAAATTTGGAGATCTTTCTACTCCAGAACCATGAATATCATTAGTCTATAATTCATTGATCCTACTTCTGCCTGTGTCCTTTGTCTATGTATACTCCTAACTACTTTAATAATGATTAAGTTCTTAGGAGTTGCACATATCATCTTCCCATATAGAAAAGCAAACAATTTAACTTTATTGAATCCCTTATAATTTATTTTTCCTGTTTTCCTTTTTATGCTTCTTTTAGGTCTTTTATTTGAAAAGTAAAATTTTCTATTCATTTCTGGTCTTTTCATTAGGAATGCTTGAAAAGCCTCTATTTCATTAAATATCTTCCCCCCCCCCCCAAGAAATATCTTACCCTACAGGAAAACAGGAGGGGAGGGGAATAAGAGAAGGGGGCAGGGCAGATAGAAGGAAAAGTGAATTAAAGGAGGCAGTAGTCAGAAGAAAAACAGACTTTTGAGGAGAGAAAGAATAAAAAAAGAGAGGGGGAGAGGATAAACAGGGAGAAAAACAGGATGGAAGGACATATACAGTTAGTAATCATAACCATGAATGTGAATGGGATGAACTCACTCATAAAAAGGAAGTGGATAGCAGAGTGGATTAAAAACCAGAATCCTGCAATATGTTATTTATAAGAAGCACACTTGAAACAGAAAGACATTTGCATGATAAAATAATAGGCTGGATCAGAATCAATCACCCCTCAGCTATAGTTAAAAATAAAAAAGGAGGGATAGCAACCATGGCCACAGGAAAGCAAAAGCAAAAATGGAGCTAATTAAAAGAGATGAGCAGAGAAACTACATTTCACTCAAAGGTACTATAGACAATGAAGTAATGTCAATAGAAAATATATGTGCACCAAACAACATAGCATCCAAATACTTAAAGGAAAAGTTAAATGAGTTACAGGAGGAAATAGACAGTAAAACTATACTAGTCAGTGACCTCAACTTTCCTGTATCAGGTCTAGATAAATCTAACCATAAAATAAACAAGAAAGAAGTTAAGAAGAAGAAGAGAATTTTAGAAAAGATAAATATGCTAGACTTCAGGAGAAAATTAAGAATGGGAACAGAAAGGAGTCTACCTTTTTTCTCAGATGTATATGACACCTTCACAAAAACTGACCATGAATTAGGGCAGCAAACCCTAACAGCTAATGCTGAAAAGCAGAAATATTAAATGCATTCTTTTCACATCATACTGCAATAAAAATTATATTAAATAAAGGGCCATGAAAATATAGATTAAAAATTAATTGGAAATTAAATAATCTAATCATAAAGAATGAATAGTTCAAAGAACAAATTATAAAAACAACGATTTCATTAAAGACAATGACAAAAATGAGACAACGTACCAAAATTTATGGGATGCAGCCAAAACAGTACTTAAGGGAAATATTATTTCTCTATACAGTCACATCAATAAAATAGAAAAAGAACAAATTAATAAATTGGGCATGCAATTAAAAAATGATAAAGAACAAATTCAAAATACCCAATGAAACACCAAATTGGAAATCCTGAAATTAAAGGATAGATTAATAAAACTGAAAGTAAGAAAACAATTGAATTTGTAAATAAAACTAGGTCCTGGTTTTGTGGGGTGGGAGGAAAAAATAGATAAACCAATGGTTATTTGATTTTTTTCAAAAGAACAAAACCAAATTAACAATATCAGAAATGAAAAGAGTGAATTCAGCGTCAATGAAGATGAAATTAAAGCAAATGTTAGGAGCTATTTTGTTCAATTATATGGCAATAAATCTAACAATCTAAGTGAAATGGATAAATATTCACACAAATATTAGTTGCCCACATTAACAGAAGAGGAAAAAGAATATTTAAATAATCTTATCTTTAAAAAAAAAAGAAATTGAACAAGTCATCAATGAGTTCCCTAAAAAGAAATCTCAATTCCCAGGCCCAGATAGATTTACAAGTGAATTTTACCAAACATTTAAAGAACAATTAATTCCAATGCTCTATAAACTATCTGGAAAACTAGGCAAAGGAGTCCTACCAAATTCCTTTTATGACACAAATATTGTGCTGATACCTAAACCAGGAGGAACAAAACAGGAAAGGAGGAGACAAAACTACCTCTTTGCAGATGATATGGTGTGCTTAGAACATACTAGAGTATCAACTAAAAAAAAACAAGTTGAAATAATCAATGACTTCAGCAATGTTGTGGGATATAAAATAAATGCACATAAATCATCAGCATCTCTATACATTACTAACAAATTCCAATAGGAAGAAAAGGAAATAGAAATTCCACTTAAAATAACTGCTGACTATATAAAATACTCGAAAGTCTATGTGCCAAGACAAATCCAGGAACTATATGAGCACAATTACAAGACACTTTTCATACAAACTCAGATCAAACAATTGAAGAAATGGTCATTGCTCATGGGTAATTAAAGCCAATATAATAAAATGACAATTCTACCTAAATTAATTCACTTATTCAGTGCCATACCAATCAATTTACCAAAAAATGCTCTATAGAGCTAGAAAAAATAATAACAAAATTCTTTTGGAAGAAGAAAAGATCAAGAATATCAAGGAAATCAAAGGAAAAATATAAAAGAATATGGCTCAATAGTACCAAATCTCAAATGGTAATGATCAAAACAATCTTCTACTGGCTAAGAAATAGAATGGTGGATTAGTGGAATAGATTTAGGTACACAATACAAAGTAGTACATGGTCACAGTAATCTAGAGTTTGATAAACCCAAAATTAAAGCTTTGGGGACAAAAACTCACTATTTCACAAAGATTGCTGGGAAAATTGGAATACAGTTTATCAAAAAGTATATATAGATCAGTATCTCACATCATACAACAAAATAATGTTAAAATGGGTACAGGATTTAGACCAAAAGGGTAATAACCTGTTAGATCTATGAATACGGGGAAAATTTATGACTAAAGAAGAAAAAAAGAGCATTATGGGATGTAAAATTGATTTTTGATTATACTAAATTAAAAAGGATTTGCACAAACAAAACCTATGTATCAAAGATTAGAAGGAAAGCAGAAAACTGGAGGAAAGCACCTACATCCATAAAAATATTTATAGTAGCTCTTTTTTGATGTCAAAGAATTCAGAATTGAAGGTTTGTCTATCCTTTGGGGAATGTTTGAACAAGTTGTAATATATAATTATGATAGAATACTTTAAGCAGGATGGTTTCAGAAAAATCTGAGGATATTTATGTGAACTGAGAGAAAGTGAAATGAGTAGAACCAGGAGAACATTGTACACAGTGACAGCAAAATTGTTTGATGACCCACTATGAATAACTAAATTATTCTGATCAAGATAATAATGCAAGAAAATTCTGGACTAATGATGAAAAATGCTCTCTACCTCCATAGAAAGACCTGATAGAGTCTGAATGCTGATTAAAAGCACACTTCTCTTGAACTTTCTTTATTTTTCTAGAGGTTGGAGGGTTTTTTTGTCTATGTTTTTTGGCAGCATGGCTAATATGGAAAAATGTTTTGCATGACTTCACATGTATAATCTATATCAAATTGTCCTCTCAAGGAGGGGTAAAGGAAAGAGAGAGAGAGAAACACACACACACACACACACACACACACAGAGAGAGAGAGAGAGAGAGAGAGAGAGAGAGAGGGAGGGAGAGAGAGAGAGAGAGAATTTTGAGCTCATTTTTTTAAATGTTAAAATATTTTACAGATAATTGAGAAAAAAATTAAATGAGACATCTTTTTTTAAAAAAAATATGACTAGGCCAAGAAAATTATAAAGTTATTTTTGAGGGTTTTTTTTGGACTTGAATGTGAACATGAGCCCTACTTTATATGCATCTTTCCAGTTAGAATGAAAGCTCCTTGAGTAATGACTATTTTTATTTTCTATTTCTATACCCTGAGCTTATCTCAGTGCTTTTCATAGAACAATTTCCTTTCCTTTCCTTTCCACTAAGCACTAATATACCAATCCATTTATTAATTCACTCAGTATTTCATTAGGGTTGGACTTTAAACTCACCTATTTGTAGTCTGCAGGATCTACCTTCTCATTCTTGAAAACCAAAATGTTAGACTGTCTCAAGTCCTAGAGCACCTCCATAGTTCCTCAAAGATACAGACAGTATCTCAACAGTCACATCCTCAAGTTCACATTTGGGTTTGTAATTCATGTAGGTCAGGTGCCTTGAAGTCATTGAGAACCACATAGCTATCTCACATTCTCTCCTGAATTATTTTGCATTTCACCTTTCTCTGAAATCTTTTTCTTCAATCCTTTCCAGTATGAAGATCATCTTTCTTGATATATGTAGATATGTATGTATATTGTAAGTGTATATATGTGTATATATGTGTGTGTGAATGTGTGTTTATACACCTACATGTAGACACATAGATGTATTTGTACACATATGTGTGTATATATATATATATATATATATATATATATATATATATATATATATACGTATATGTGCATAGACATGTATATGTGTCTGTATACAAACACACATAAATATAACAGGAGGTAAGTACTTTGGCATTCTATCCCCAGCTGCTGATTTTTATTCACTCCAATTTGAAGACGAGTACTAAATCCTGTCTACTTTTCCCTTGCACTCAGAATATCTAAAATAAAACTGTTTTTTTTTAATTTACTTTAGCACTTATCATTAGTCCCACCTCCTACTGGGTTTTAGCCTTACAGTAAAGTTCTTACCTCACTGTGTCACTCTATTTTTCCTTACTTACTTGTCCCTGCTTTAATTTTCTACTTTAAATCTAAAATCAATAGTTAGCAACTAGTAAAGCTACTTTTGTAAAATGGCTCCCTATTTTCTTCATTATTAGAATTATTTGTATTTGCTCATGCAGCTAGACTTTAGCTCTTTATTTTTTAAAACGTGCATGTGACACTATCAGACAATTTTTAGAGCACATATCATACGGGCACTTTCCAGCTGCTATGGTCATGAGTCCAAAAGAATTCTCTTCTATCCCTTCTACCTTAGACACTAATGCTGCCCTAGAGACTTCCCAAATCCAAGGCTTAGAACCTGAATTTAGGTACACTTATTATGTATTGACAAATCATACATCCTATCTGAGCCTCAACGTCCTGGTTTCTAAAAATAAGAGGTTGAGTTGATGTATGCCAATGACGTCTCTTCCAGTTCTAAATTGAAGCTGTTAGATCAGTTAAAAAGTCCTTAATGAGTATTGCTCTAAGTAAGGGCTTTTGTTGAACACTGATTTACCCAGTTCATCTGACCTCGTTATTGCCTGCCCCACAGAACTCGATCTCTTTTAATCCTAAAGCTGTGTAACTCTGAGGCTAGCCAACCCAGGAGCAACATGGAGGTTAGAAGCCTGGGGGTGTATCCTACCTCGGACTGAGGCAAGGACCAAAAACCTTAGGTTACTTCACCTAATTGCTGCCTTATGAGAGAGCTGATGATGGACCTTAGGCTTATCAAAATTAAATTTCACCTATCCAGTATACAAGCACACATGTCAATCCACAGATATCTGAGCTCAACAATCTGGATAATCCTTCCAGAGAGCAACCCATTCTTGTCATCTTTGTTCAACACTTGAACTTCTACATATTCTCCACTGATGGCTCACTCAGCATTTTAGCATCTTTTCTGTCCATCCTTTAACGTTGCATGAGTGCCAGATTGTGCTCAGACTTTTTTTCTTTTATTCTAGCTTCATGATCAATACAACCATATTTACTAATGCATACCTACACACACATACATACATGTGTATGCACACATATGCATACGTGCACATACATTAACATACACATATATAAATTTATGTATCTAGACATGAGCAAAAGCCTACTCAGTTACCCCACCATAGTTCAAAACAATGCTATGTCCTACCCACGCAACCAAGTAAGAACGTATCTGAATCAATTAATCAAAGTCATTGGATTATATGTAAAAAAAAATCCTTGAAAGTCATTGATAAAATGGAGTGATGTTGACAGGAAGTCTGTTCTAACTGATGTAGAGATGTGGTCATGCCTTTGGAGGCTTGTATAAAATCAAGAGCTATTTAAGAACAGAAGAAATTTGAGCAAATAGCAAGCCAGTAGAGAGCAATTTTAACCAAGTCTCTCAGAACGAATTTAAGGGTGGGGTCAGGAAGATAGCAACCTCAGCTTGGTCTTAGTCTCCACCATGTATACACTTTGGCTGGAAAAAAGATCTTATGAGTTTCAAAGAGTCTAGAGATTTTGGACTTCTCATCTTCCCACTGATATTCTAGCATCATCCTTGGGACATTAGTATGGGCAGCAGCATCATTATAAGGAGCCAAAGATGGACTGGGTGAGATAAAGAATGAAGACTGAGGGGGCAGAGCCAAGATGGCAGCAGGAAAGCAGGGACTCACTTAGGCTATCCCCCAAATCCCTCAAAACACCTGTAAAAATGGCTCTGGACAAATTCTAGAGCTACAGAATCCACAAAACAACAGAGAGAAGCAGGTCTCCAGCCCAAGACTGCCTGGATGGTCGCTGGAAAGGGTCTATCACACCATGCTGGGAGCAAAGCACAGCCCAGTGTGGGCTGTGCCAGGACAGACCAGGTACTGAGGAGATCAGGCAGAGCAAGTTGTAGGGCCTTGCATCACTGAGCTGTGGCAGCTACCAGACTTCTCAACCCACAAATGCCAAAGACTACTTAGCAAGTCAATGGGAAAACTGCTGGATGAGGGGTGAGAGGAGTGTGTGGTTGGCCTCCAGTCCTGGGGCAGTGGAGGTAGTGCAGTGTGGCAGCTGCAGCAGCAGGAAGCTCCTGCGGTTGCTTGCAGAGTTTCATCTGTGGTTGCTTCCAGCTCCAGGTCCACCTGGTGGGAGAAATTAAGTGGCAGATCAGAGTGGGAATGCAGGGAGAACTTTGCTGGTGCAGAGGCAGTGTTCTCTTGCTTTGCCCCACTTGGATCTGGGTCACAGGCCTGGTTGGTAGTGCTTGGGGGAGGAGGAATGCTGGTGTGGCAGAGCTTGCCAGGTAGAAGTAGCTCTGAAAACAGCAATGCGATGCCGCGAAGCTGGGAGAAAGCAATTGCCATTCTGAAGCCAGTCATACCCTGACAGAAACCTCAAGGGTCAAGCAGTTGGCTGGGAACATGGCCAGGCAGGGAAAGACTCAGACTATTGCATCCTTTTTTGGTAACAAAGAAGATCAAAACATACAGCCAGAAGAAGTCAACAAAGTCAAAGAGCCCACATCAAAAGCCTCCAAGAAAAATATGAATTGGTCTCAGGCCATGGAAGAGCTCAAAAAGGATTTGGAAAGGCAAGTAAGAGAAATAAAGGAAAAATTGGGAAGAGAGATGAAAGTGATGCAAGAAAATCATGAAAAACAAGTCAATGACTTGCTAAAGGAGACACAAAAATATACTGAAGAAAATAACACCTTAAAAAATAGACTAACTCAAATGGCAAAAGAGCTCCAAAAAGCCAATGAGGAGAAGAATACCTTGAAAGGCAGAATTAGCCAAATGGAAAAGGAGGTGCTAAAGACCACTGAAGAAAATACTACCTTAAAAAATAGATTGGAGAAAGTGGAAGCTAGTGACTTTATGAGAAATCAGGAAATTATAAAACAGAACCAAAAGAATGAAAAAAATGGAATACAATGTGAAATATCTCATTGGAAAAACCACTGACCTGGAGAATAGATCCTGGAGAGACAACTTAAAATCTATTGGACTACCTGAAAGCCATGATCAAAAAAAGAGCCTTCTCATCATCTTTAAAGAAATTATGAAGGAAAACTGGCCTGATATTCTGGAACCATAGGGTAAGATAGAAATTGAAAGAATCCACCAATCACCTCTTGTAAAAGATTCCAAGAAGAAAACTCCTAGGAATACTATAGCCAAATTCCAGAGTTCCCAGGTCAAGGAGAAAAGATTGCAAGCAGCCAGAAAGAAAAATTTGAGTATTGTGGAAACATAATTAGGATAATCCAAGATCTAGTAGCTTCTACATTAAGGGATGGAAGGGCTTGGAATATGACATTCCAGGGGTCAAAGGAACTAGGATTAGAACCAATAACCACCTACCAGAAAAGATGAGTACAACACTCCAGGACAAAATATGGATTTTCAATAAAAGAGAGGACTTCCAAGCATTCTTGAAAAAGGAAACACCAGAGCTGAATACAAAATTTCACTTTCAAATACAAGAATCAAGAGAAGCATGAAAAGGTAAACAAGAAAGAGAAATCATAAGGGAGTTACTAAAGTTGAACTGTTTTGTTTACATTCCTACATGGAAAGATGATATTTCTAACTCATGAAACCTTTCTAAGTATAAGGGTAGTTGAAGGGTATAGGGCATATACAAACACACAGACACAGACACACACAAACACACACACACACACACAAACACATACACACATATGCATATATGCATATATGTATATATATACACATATATATGTATAGACAAATGGAACAGGGTGAGTTGAATATGAAGGGATGATATATAAAAATAAATAAAAATTAAGGGATGAGAGAGAAATATATAGGGAGAAGGAGAAAGGGAGAGATAGAATGGAGTAAATTATATCAATTAAAAATGGCAAGAAAAAGCAGTTATAATGGAAGGGAAGACAGGGCAGGTGAAAGGGAATGAATGAATCTTGCTATCATCAGACTTTACTTAAGGAGGGAATAACATACACACTCGATTGAGTATCTTACCCTACAGAAAAGTAGGGGGAAGGGGATAAGAGAGAGGTGATGATAGAAGGGAGGGCAGAGCAGGGAAGGAGGTAATTAAAAGGAAACACTTTTGAAAAGGGCCAGGGTCAATTGGATAAAATTAAATAAAGGAAGACAGGATAGGATGGAGGGAAATATAGTTAGTCTTTCACGACATGACTGTTATGGAAATGTTTTGCATGACTACACATGTAGAACTGTATTGATTTTTTTCTTCTCAATGAGGGTTGAATGAGGGTAGGTGGGGAGGGAAGAAGGGAGAAAATTTGGAACTCAAAGTTCTAAAAACAAATGCTCAAAAATGTTTTTTTTTTACATACAACTGGAAAATAAGATATATAAGCAATGGGGTATAGAAATCTGTCTTGCCCTACAAGAAAGTAAGGGGAAAGGGGATAAGGGGGAAGTGGGGTGACAGAAGGGAGGGCAGACTGGGGAAAAGGTCAATCAGAATATATGCCATCTTGGAGTGGGGGAGGGTAGAAATGGGGAGAAAATTTGTAACTCAAAATCTTATGGAAATCAATGTTGAAAACTAAAAAATATTACATAAAGAAATAGAAAGAGAAAAAAAGAATGAAGATTCAAGATTCTATAAGGAACTGAGTAGAAAAATTACACAATACCTAAAGGGAACATCTTGAAAGAAGACAGAGCTGTTCTCAATCCGGGGCTCTTCCCACTAGCCCAGGAGGCCAGTACAAAGTCTAAAATAGAAAGACCACTAGTATTACTCTTGCTTAGTACTACATTCATGTTTTTTAGCTCTGCAAATTTGATAACAATGCATAATGCATTTGAGACTACTTCCAGCTGTCACATATCCTGTGAACGGAGAGTTTTCCAGTGCAGTGTATAATTGATACAGTGTATTTGCATTTTAAGGCCCAAATTTTTCATTCATAAGTAGTAGCTAGATACTTTAGGGGTGGTCTAGCTAAAGTAGGGGGCCTTAAAGATCTAGAGGGATTCTCTGAGCCTGACAGGCCTGTGCATCTTTGTGATTTTCAGGGGCACAAGGGAAAGCACAAGACTTTGTGATGACTAGGGTCCCGTAGCCTTGTTCTGGTCTACCCAGAAAGAAAAGTGAGTGGTATGGCATGAGCTACTTACCCTGAGACTGTAACTAAACCCCTGTTCTTCTTCTTTCCTTTTATTCTTCCCCAACCCCAGAATTCAGGGTGCTCTTGCCTGCTCAGATCTTTCGTTTATAGGAGAGCACCAAGCTGTGAAACACTAAACTAGATTCTAGTCATGGCTCTAACACCAATTGCTTGTGTGACCTTGGGCAACTCACTTTATCTCTCTGGGTCTCAGGTTCCTCCTCTTTAAATGAAGGGATTGGACTGGATGATCTTTAAGGTACATTCTAGCTCAATTCAGATTCAAGAAAAGGCAATATAATGTAATAGAAATAACTCACCAGATTTGTATCCTATCTCTGCTACTTACTGCGTGATCTTAAAAAAAACACTTTAAAATGTTTTATCAATCTATTCCTATTCATCTACAATCTCCACAAACGGACTAGGTCTGAGTAGGGCTTATTAAATTGAAGAAGGGTTCTCCAGATCACCTCTACTCCATTAATTTCCTCATATGAAGCATGAAGAAATTGAACTAGAAAGCTAAGAACCCATTTGCACTCATATAATTAAATAAATGTTTATTAAGTGCCTACTATGTGCCAGGCACTGGACTAACCACTGAGCGTTCAAATGAGATGGTAGAGTAGAAACCAGAGCATAGCAGCTAGTGGGAAATGAAGAATTAGCTGTGCTTCTGAAGCCTCTTTGAATGGGAGCTTTGGGAGGAGTTTTTTCCTCCTCCCTGAATCCCCCAGATCAGAGGGTCATAAGCACCTGCTATATCCTGTAATCCTAAGAAATATCTAGAACCATAGAATTCTAGAGTTGGAATCAACTTTAGAGATCATATAATCCATTTCCCCCTTTCTCTGTCACCATTTTATAGAGGAAAATAAAAGATACAGAATATTAAGGGACTGGTTCCATTTCTCCACTGTGATTTTTCATTTGAAGAAAAATATGTGCATGTATGTGTATCACACACACACACACACACACACACATAGTCATGGTGTATGTGTATATATTTATATACACACACATATATAGAGTCATGGAGTATGTGTGTATTGTGTGTGTGTATATATATATATAGACATACATATTATATATGTCTATATATATGTATATATACATATATATAATCTATGTAAATAAATTACAAACCTCAGATCTTATTTTTGTCAGTAATATTTATTTTTCGAACGAAGAATTGTTCCTAAGTCCAATGTTTATATATGAAGACATTTTGTTGACAAACATTTTAAAATATCTGTAATGAGACCAAATAGCAATAAAATTAATTTGTTATTGTTGTTCAGTCATTTCTGACTCTTTGTGACCCCATTTGATGGGTTTTGTTGGCAAAGATAATGGAGTGGTTTGCCATTTCCTTCTCCAGTTCATTTTATAGATGAAGAAACTGAAGGAAAGAGGGTTAAGTGAGATGCCAAGGGTCACACAGCTAGTGAATGTCTGAAGTCAGATTTTAACTCAGGTCTTCCTGATATTATATTATACATAAAATAATGTAAAAGCCCAAATACTCTGAAATCATGAAATCTTAATACTTAATCACAATATTTTAATGCTATATCCAGGGGAGAGGATTCTGGGAAGATGTAGAGTAGTTCAGAAAATTCCAAGCTCTCAAGATTTTCCCCCACAAAAGAATTAAAAAAGAACCTTAAAGTGAACAAACCGTGGGTGGAGACAGAGAAGAACAGGGCACAACCAGGATCTTCCTGGGACAGTTTGAGAAGTTCTGAAGAAAAATCCCAGTACCAGGTTGAGTCCCTGTATGGAGTAAACACATCCAGGCTAGGTTCTGTTTTAACAAGCAGTAAGCTACTTAAACAACTAGTAGCAAGTCCTGGGGTTAGTTGGTCTGAAAGGCTGCCTCCGCCCCAGCCACTGGAACTTTGTACCCAGGGATAGTGAAGAGAATCATGTGTTTGAGCCCAGGAAGACTGAGGGAACCTCTGCTGATGAGGAACGCCAGACCCAGCTGTGCTGCCAAGATTGGTGGGGGCAAGAAGGAGGCAGCACACGCCCAGTGATTGCAGAAGCAGTGGGGCAGAATGCTTCTGTCTGTGGGCACTTACAGGAGGTTGGAGGTTAAGCTTTGGTTCCAGGCTAGAGGAGAGAACTAAAGATCTGGGGCAAGAGGTGCCATTTCCCATAACCCAGGGCTAGAGGTATTACAAAAACCAGGTTATTACCACAAAAAAATGCACAGACAAAGGAGAAAGAACCCAACAATAGAAACCCATTACAGGAATAGAGATGACGGGAGTTCATCTTCAGAGGAGGATATGGAAGTAAAGAAACCCCCAAAGAGCGATGTCAAATGGTCACTTGCCTATTCATAGAACATCTTAAAAAAGACTTTAAAAATCAAATGACAGAGATGGAGGAAGAATTAAAATAATAATAATAATCCAAGAAAAACAAAAGGTTATGAAAGGAAAGTCAACCAATCAGAAAAGGAGATCCAGAATCTCAAGGAGAAAAATGACACCTTGAAAATTAGAACAGAGTAAAGTGAAGCCAGTGAAATTATAAAAGATCAAGAAATAATTAAACAAAACATGAATAATGAAAAAATAGAAGAGAAAGTGAAACATCTTACAAGAAAAACAACAGATTTGGAGAATAGATCCAGAAGAGGAAATATAAAAATAATCAGAGAAACTGAAAGTTATGATCAAAAACAGAATCTTGATACAATAATACAAAAAATAATTAAAGAAAATTGTCCTGAAGCATTAAAACAAGGCAGGGAAGTGGAAATGGAAAAATCCTTCGCACACCACTTAAAAGAGATCCTATGAGGAAAACTCATAGGAATATCATAGTCAAATCCCAAAACCCCCAGCTCAAGGACAAAATATTAAAAGCATCAAGATTAAAACAGTTTCAATATGATGGTGCCACAATCAGAATTACACAAGACCTAGCAGCAGAGACATTAAAGGACCACAGGTCTTGGAACACAATATATTGAAGAGCAAAGGACCTGGGGCTGTGGCTGAAAATATCATACCCTTCAAATTTCAGTATTATCTTGAATGAAAAAAATGGACATTTGACAAACCCTCAGACTTTCAAGACTTTGTTAAAAAAATCCTCAACTTCATAGAAGATTCAACATACAAGAACCAAGAGAAAAATAAGGTACACACCAAAGACTGACTGTAAGATATTCATAAGGACAGTTTACCTTTTATATAACATAAAATGTAAAATGTTAGATTCTTATTAATAATTTTCAAGCTCATAAGAAACAGGGGGATAAACCTGACTGTGATATGAACTTAAAAAGTAAAACCATTTAGAAACAGCTAAAAAAGAGTAACTATTTTATACAAAAGAGGTGCAAGAAGAAAGGGAACAGAGGAATTAGATGGGGGAGGAGGGCTAGTAGTTCTGATAAACCTACTTTCATTGGGAATGAGTTTAAGAGGGAACAATATATATATATATACATATATATATATATATATTTAGAAGAGTATAAAAGTCTTCAAATTTAGAAGAAATAAAATGGTAGGGGTATAGTGAGCGGGGAGAGGACAAGCGAGGGATAAGGACAAGGGAGGGATTTTTAGAGGGGAGAAGGAGGGAATAGTTAAAGGCAGTTTAGATTAATGGCAATGGGAGGATAAGGGAGGGATCTGTAAAGGCAATCAGTAAACGAGATCTCCTCCCCCCCATTTGAATAGGCTTCAGGTAGGGCTCTGGGTGGAGCCAGTGAAGGCAGGTATGATTATATCTTCACTCCTAAGTGGGCTCCAAACCCCTAGCTACTAGGTGCTAAGCGGATGTGGCATTGGTAATTAAGATGGGCATTTAACACTTATTCAATTGAATTTCCTTGAAGAGTTTGGCCTTTGTTTCCTTGATTAAATTAGGAGTCCTTGAAGACCTCCTTGCCTCAAGGGAAAGCCTAGTTTACACGGGTTTGAGTGACATGCTTGTGACATCAGAGCCTTTTAGACCACATGCGTGTAAGTCATATTTTTGTGATGCTTTTAGGTCATATGGGTAAGATGAACAGGATGACCCTGAACAAGATATATAAACCCAGAGGTTGGCATTCTCCCTTGAGGTTCTCCCTCTTGGAGGTGTGCTGATGCGAAGACCCTGGGAAGCTGTACTTAAGAGCCCTCCAGCTTGTAAACCTGGATGTTAGGATTTTGTTAAACCCTGGTAACTATGCATTGAGATTTGAATCAGACAAGGTCTGTCTGTTGATGTTCGTAAGTTGTTTCCATTTGCTCTGAAGTTCAGGGTGCTGGCTTTTTCCCCTGAGCTAAGTGAATGATATTTGTATGTTCGATTAAACTGAGATCGTTAACCCCTTAATGTTGCTTTCCTCAGAAAAGCAGATCAAAAGAACTTGTGCTGGCAGCGTTCTTGTTGTTGGGCTTGTGTTGGTCTTTCACCCCCACAGCAGCTGCTAGCTCAATTGTTGCAATAGGATCTTTAGAGGGGGGAAGGCAAGTAATAGGAGGGCAGAGTGGTTGGTGGAGGAGGGGGCTAGGCAAGTAATAGGAGGGCAATGTAAAGTAGAGGAGGCTGGAGGGATAGGAAACAAAAGATATGTACAAACATAAAAACAAAGATCAGGAGTAGAGTATGTTGGGGAAAGTATATGTCTATATACACATGTATATATGTATAAGTGTATGTATATATCTGTATGTGTGTATGTATCAAGAAACATATCTAAACTATATTGCAACCTTTTATGGGGATGGGGGGATAGGAAAAAGAACAAAGTTAAAAAGTACACAGCAGAGAACAAAAGAAAACACAATGGAGCAAAGAAAAGGACAATTCTCAATTTATCATACAGGATTTCTTGAAATGAAATCTATTGTTACATATTTTGAATCCTCTCCAACATTCTGCTATGCACATAACATGCTTTTTCTTACTTACTTTATATTTAAGTTTCAGAATTTAAGTTTATGATATGTTTTTGTTTCGTTTCTCTATTCCATATTTGTGTTCTGGTAAAATAAAATTAAAAAACTGTTAAAATGCTTTATCAAACTTTGACATAAGTCACAATTAAGTGGATCCTTTATTGCTTTTCTTCTTCAAAACAACCTCAAATAAGTTGAGAATTTAGTCATTTAAAAGAGATGCTTAAAGAAATATGCAGAAGTATTCGCTTTATAGGAAAGTAAAACATGCTATTTGCTGGTCTTTTGAAATATACAACTGAAATTTCTTCGTGAAGATATAGGAACAACATTTGGGTTAGCAGTCATGGTTTGAATTCTAACTTCAGCATGTGTAAGGTAGATGACCATGTGCAAGTTATATCACGTCTTTGAGCTTTAATTTCCTCAGCCATCATAGTTTTTGGTATAGCTGGGGAGAAAGTGTTTCCTAAACTGTAAAACATCCTAGAAACATGTTATTCTGTGCTTATCTGCCTTTGTTTTCAGGTGTTTGCCTTTTTTCTTAATTAAAATAATAAAAATGAAAATAGTTAATATACATGGAAAAACTTTATTATCACAATATCAACATTGTTGATATTTTCTCTGATTCATGTGGTTTTTTTTAAACATCCTGGAGATGTGCCTCAACATTATAATTCACACAAATTATAATTAACAAGGAAAAATTACTCATTTATTTATATTGCCTTTGGAATGCTAGCTGAATTATTTGCTGAAAGCCATTTAATGATCCCAAAGTACATAATTATCTAGTATTTTGGCTCCACTTCATAAAGCTGGATAACACAGAAAAGAACATAGTTGGTAAGTAGAATTGGAAGTCAGCATACCTGGGTTCCAGTCCTAGTTCTGCCCCCAATTACCTGTGAGACCCTGATTTAGTCACTTCTTTTTCTCTGGTACTCAGTTTTTCCACATATAAAATGAAAGCATAAACTGAATTATCTATAACTCCTCTTCTTGCTGTCTTGCTGTAACATCTTTAAATCCTAAGACTTTTTCCACAAACTACTCCCATACATCTACTGCTAGACATTTCTTTTATGGTTTTAAAAAGTTACATTGGCTTTTTAAATATCAAAATATTTTATGCAAAATATTTCATTTTTTAAAATTCTTCTTGGGAGAGTACATGTGCAATTGTTAAAAGATGTACTGCAGATTGCAATAAATTCAGAAATTAACACTGAATATATTTTCATATTATGTTTACATATGGGTGGGTTTTTTTAGCTCCCTATCTTTTTTAGATTTATGCGATTCTCTACAATAAGATTTTGTGTGAGTATATTTAAATTTCATATGTGTATATATTTATACACACACAGAACAAAATTACATACTAGCTTTAATTCCTCCCAATCTTAAAAACTCATAAAATATTTAAAATGTTTCACGACCAGAATAGAAATGCTTCAAACTGTTGCTTAAAATGACACCCAACCTCCATCCAGCCATGAGAAAGAATAGATCATAGCATCACAGAGTTTGAAGGGAATTTATAAATAACCTCATCTACTAACGATTAAGTGCCTACTATGTGCCATGCACTGGGCATACAAAGAATGAAAACAGTCCTTGCCTTCATGGTGCTTACATTCTATTGGAATTGTTGCAGTTTGGCAGAGAAAGAAACTAAGAGGAAGTGATATGCCCAAGGTAATAGAAATAATAAGTAGTTGAGGACTACCCGGGCATTCTAATTTCAAATACAAATCTTTTCATTTTATCACACTTCCTCAAACAGGTGAATCCATGTTTCTTCTTCTTTTTAATATTGACATTTAATCAATTTCACTTGGTTCACTTAGTTTCTACCTTTTCCCAGGCTGTCCCTTCCATTTAAATGAGAGCAACCAAGGAACTAAACTAGGTGGTGGTTGCGGCGATGGAGAGAAGAGAAAGGACTTGAAAAATATTGTACTGCATATTAAAAACTTACTTTATATGTTCAAATTTCAAAAAGAAAAAGAGAGCTTGCATTCATAGAATCAAAATATAATTTTTTTTGTCAAGGTGCTACAAAAATAGCAACTGTTACTTGAATTCTAGAACAACCTTGGACCTAATATCAAAGTGACAAGTGTAAAAGTACAAAGTTATGGATGCATTTTATTCAAACAGCAATGGCTTTATTCTTTGAGATAGTTAAATTGAATGTTTCCTGTGTCCTTACAAAGGGGCTCTGCATTTAGTAGAAGCACAATAAATAGTGACTTAATATATGTTTGTTGAATTGAATCAAATTAGATCACATTGGACTTAATTGAATTGATGCATGATATAAGAATATAGACGAGGTTTAACATATGATTCTTAACCTCAAGGAACTTCCAATCTAATTTGGCAATAAGACAAACATCCTTGAAATAATTAAGGAAGAATAAAAGGCAAAAGACTCTGAGTGCTGTAGTAGTAAGAATTAATATAATACAAGGTAGGAAATGAAGTGCAAAGAAGATGTAGGAACACAGAGAATAGAGCTCTGATAGAGTTCATCAAAGAAAGTGGAATAGATGGATTTCAACAGAATTTTGAAGAAAAAGGTAGATGTTAATGGTGAGTGTTAGTGTATCCTAAGTAACTTTACTTGGGTTATGGTTGGTTTCCATCTTTTTCTAGACTTACCCTTCTTTATTGGTGAGAGGTGTTATGATTAAATCAAAGCAAGAGGGGATTAAATCAATTCTGATATTAACTAGAGTTTGTGGTGAGAGGAAATAAATGAAAGTTGTATGATTTGGGTGAGTAACAGAAGAATGAATAGATGGCTTCCACTTCTACTATCTTTCCTTTCTATTTCTATATCTAAAGGATATCCATATCTTCTATATCTATAGCTAAAGGATATTTCTATATCCTTTCCTTCCTTTTCTTTCCTCCTTTCTACACGTTCTGTGATCATCCTAGTTTAGGGTGTAATCCTCTTTCTCTTGACCTATTGTAACAGCCCCCTAATAAATCTCCTTGAATCCAGCCTCTTCCATCTTTAGTATATACTTCCTACAAACCCTGAAATCATCACCCTCACACAAAGATCTGATGATACAGAGCACTCTCTTGCTCAGAATCTTTCAATGACTTCCAAAACATGAAACTCTTTAGTCCAAAATTTACTGTCCTTCATGACCTGGTTCTGACCTATTTTTCCAATCTTATTTTCCTTTCCTGCCTTTTATACAATCTATGTTTAATTCAGACTGATCCTGGTCTGCATTCTCCCATATTCACAAATTTACACAGGCTACCCCCTATACTTGGAATCATTTTATGTTCATCTACACATGCTAAACCTTGTCTTCTTCTAAGGCCTAAGTCAGGAACCCTCTCTTTTATAAAACTTTATCTTCATTTCCCAAGAGAAAACAACCTCTCCCTCCTCAAATTGTCTTGAAAGACTTTGTATGGATTTCTCCTTTGCTTTTTCACATGTTCTATTATATGTGTATGTTATCCTTTTCCCCCATTAAATTACAAGGTATTTGTGGGCAAGTATGTCGCTTTTATCTTTGTATTCTCATCACCTAGCACTGGACTTTGAACAGAATAGGGACTTGACAAGAATAATAGAAGTAGAATACATGTCATGGAACAGAAGTGGGATGAAGCTTTGGGGGTCATCACTTGGGGTACATGCTAATCTCCCTGACCACTTGTGGGGACACTAAGAGCTGAAGGATTTATTTTTGTAATGAAAAAAATAATACACTTATTGTTCCTCCATTCCTTTTGGGTTTCTCTCTTTCCCCACTGGCCAATGAAAGGGAATTTTTTTTGTGTGTTTTTTTTTTCTTTCAGGACATTTATTTTAACAAACAGTCGAATCCTTAAGATGAACTAGATGCTGCAACAGCTGCTCTCTTGGGTTTGGGTGTTGTTCCTTCACGGAATCCATTCCTGAATCGGCGATAGACAATTTTTAGGTGCCTCATCCGACCAGTACCAGTGGTGTTGCGTCGCTTAGCTTTCGCACTCCAATTATACTTTCTCTTGCGTTTAGCAGGATATCCACATTTGCCACATGTTGACTTCTGAAGATGGTATGCCTTAGAACCACAACGACGGCACAAAGTGTGCGTCTTATTCCGGCGTTTACCAAACGAAGACGTCCCCTTCGTCATCTTCCTCCAGCCGCCGGGACCAAAGAGCTGAAAGGGAATTTTATATAAGAGAATTTGTCACTGAGCCAGCAAGGAATGCCCATTGAGTAGAACTTAAATGGAGTAGAATGCAAAAGGAACAAGTCTCTACCTCGTGTCAGACCATTTTAAGCACTGTATAAATTATTTCATTTATGGCATTTCTACCTTCTAGCACTTTTTTCTTTTTTTTTTAATCTTCAATTGAACAATGCAGAGACTCTCCCTTGGACATCTCAAGACGCTATGTGACAGTGGGCTCATACCATTGTGTAAGCAAAGTTGAGCTTGGACCATAGTCCCCAGATGCTTTTTTCTGCCTTATTTCTTGGTATTTATTTATTTGCTTGTTTCTTTTTCCTGAACATAGGTGGCCAAACAGAAATCCTAAGTGAGATGTTTCCAGATTTGGAAGCAAGCTTCTGAGTTCAAGAGCTCAGGAGTTACTGGGTCCCTCAGGCTCAGCTATCTGGCAGCAAGAGTATATTTCAATTACAGGATTCTTGATAAAGATGACCACTGAAAGGAGGATGAGCCCAATCCATGGCCAGGCTTAACAGAAGACCAAGAATTTGAAGAAGTTGTTCAGAGAGTACACAGCTGAGGTAAAGGTAAAATAGCTTTTCTGCAGTCCTTCTGAGTGTTTCATGTTTTGCGATTTTAAGTATCTACCTCCCAAGAAAGTATAATAGGAATTATACATTACTGTTCCATGCTTTAAGTCTTCACCAAAAGATGCTTTTGAATCTTGTCAGTTTTAAGCACTTCTTCAGATGGAGGAAATAAATAGTAGCCCAATGGCTAATGTACCTTCCACTTTAAGTGCCTTTCTACCCCACTTTTGGAAACATTATATATGACAGATCTAGGTTAGCTTTAAGTGATTTTCCATTCAGATTTTTTCGGGGAGAACAACGAAACAATGAGAAAAACATGACCTCTCTCTTTAGAGAAAAGATTTCCAAAGGGCTGAAGCACTCTGGGCTAGTATAATGAGATTATTGTTCGGTAAGTATTTGTTGAATTTTAATTCTAAGTCTAAGCTAAGGAGTTTAGATGTGTTAATCAACAGGAGCTAATAATAGACAACATTATTACTACTATTAAACATTTCTTATGATCCAAGAAATGCAAAGATTGCTTCTGGTAGATTGCCTGAGTATAAAGTTCCTGTTAAAGGAGGGAGGTAAAGACCAGGGCAAGCAAATACAGATCCTCATGCGTGTATATATCTCTTCTATCTTGGAGTCTGCTTGTTCCATTTGAGTGCCTTTATGGGATCCCCTGCAAGTCTGGCTTTGAATTCTTCTGCATTTGTCTCAGTTTAGCGTCCTGAAACCTGTGGTTATTAGTACATTACCAAGGAAACTTCTGATTTGAAATGGGAACCACCTCTATAGGCTATAAATACAATGCAATTAGTTTCTCAAGTAGCTTATTATAAAATATATCCAGGACACCTATGTGGATGAACAGATCAGGGGAAGAAATTTGGTAAAGAAAATGAGTGGGTTGTTTTGTCAGTTCCTTTTTCTATAGTGTGAAAAAATATTATTTAAAAGCACCCTTTAAACACATAGAATTAGATAGAAGTCTATAAAGACTTTTAAATTTGTCATTCTTTAAATTGTTGCCTAACAGAAAACCATTTCAGACCACAGATTTATGCCATATGTGAACATAAAAGTATAGAGTAAATATTGAGGTAAAGAATTGCAGAATAATAAATAAGAAACCACAGAAGAATATATATCATGTATATGATATATGTTATATCACATATGTTATAGCTTATAAACATATAGGTATAGCAAATATAAGTATATTGTATCAGAATAGAATATGGTTATATCATTTATTATTTGAATATTTTGTTATATTTATATTTGTATTATACATTATGCTTTTATGAAAAACTATATTATATAGCATAATATAACAAGATGAGCACAAAATATTATATAATATTAAATAAAATACAAATATGATATATAAACATGAAAATCTATGTTTGAATATATATATACAAATTGAATATATGTATAAGTATCATACTGATGACATTACAACACATATTAAATGTCAATGCAAAATATTAAATATAAGAACATATATAAAACTACCACACTATGTACCAGCAGAGAGACAAAGTTTAAATAAGGCATGGTCCCTGCCCTCATAAGCTTATAATCTATTGGGGGGCACAATATATGCAGATGATTATCATACAAAATAAATGCATGTATGTATTAGAGAAGTATAAGACAAAAGTGCTAGATGAAGTCTGAAGTAGATAAAGCAATTTTTGTGGGCAAGGAGAATATGGAAGATAAGCAGATAGAATACTAGAAATGATCACAAATGTAGATTCTCTTAGAATTTTAAAGCTAGAAAATACCCCAGAGATTATCTGGTTAGCTACTACTTGTATACTTTAAATACACACACACACACACACACACACACACACATATATATGTATATGTATATATATATATATATATATATATATATATATATATATATATATACACATATACATGTATTTGTATATATGTTCATGTTATTAACCCCTTTAGAATGTAAGCTGTCTGAGGGCAAGGGTTATTTCATTTTTTTCATAGTATCTCAATACTTAACACAGTACTTATTATATTGCAGATACTTAATAAATCTTTCTTCATTGATTAACTGAATATTGAATATACTAAATGTGGTCAATGCATTTGTTAGATTTTTTGAATTGCTTTTGCACAATCTCTTTTCACATTTGTCATGAAGAATGACTTGGGAGGGCAGGAAGAGGCATATATTCAGAAACAAATGTGAAGTTTTGTTTTGTTTGTTTAAAGACAGCAATAACAACTCTAAGAAGGAGGGAAGGCAAGAATTATATCCTCATTTTACGGCTGAGAAAACTGAGGTTCATAGAAGTAAAGTGACTAGTCCGAAATCATACTGTGATAACAATTATAACCCTGCACCAGAGATGAGTTGCTGCAATAAAAGAGAGCCCAGAAGATAGAGAAGGTAAAGGTTACCCCAGAAACTGCAGCTACTTCTGGTTTCTAGGGGTTTTAAAGCAAATTTCCTTAGAAAAACCTGGTTAGCCATGAAGAGTTAGACAAAGAATTTTTTTAAAAAAGGAAGATATCTCTGGGACTCCATTTTGGGTCATCTGAGAGTACGGCAAAGTAATGGCTTCCAGCCATCAGTGACCTGATGGACACGAGTGGAGAAGAGTACAAATAGAAATAAAAACCAGAGTAGAAGAGGTAGCTACATGCAGAAAAGAAGCAGAAATACTGGGACCCAACTGAGAGTATGTCAGACTGAACAATGGCTATCAGATCAGGGAGATGACCAAACCAAGTCTGCAGCACCTTACTTCCCCTCCCACCCTTCTGTCATCTGGATAGAGCAGGCTACTGTTCAAATCATTTCCTGGTTCTCCTCAAATTCAGAAGGAGAAGAGGGGGAAGGAAGGCAGGGAAGCCAATTGTTTACCTCTTGCTGGCTGCCAAAGCAGCCAGCATTTGGAAGTTTTATTCTCTTAATTGCTTATTTATCTTACTGTGCTCCTTGAAGTTGCTATTAAAATTATATGACCACTTATGACTTTATCTGGCTATGAAGGCAGGCAGTGAGATGAAGAGATGGGACCTTAACAGATAAAAGGAGAAGAGAGAGAAATTTTCCTCAGCAAGAATTGAAGTGGGGGCAGAGGCAGTGAAAGAAAGAGTATATGTTACTATAATAATTTTCTACAGTGCACATCACTTCAGATAATACCCTTGACCTTTTCCTTTTGAATTCAGAAAACTAGAAAGACTTACAAAGGAAAGATACAGAAAGCTAGCAGTGACAAAGTTGTTGCTGTTCGTTCTTATTTTTGACATTTTTTCTTGAGGGTACGTTGGGCCTGACCTGATATGGCCCAGGGACCTGAGGTTGCTACTAATCTCTCTAAGATGCTGAGGAAGAACAATTATTCATAAATATACTTTGAGCACAAGTCTTATCTTCCCATCAAACTCCACTAGCGTTGGGACCGTATCTTGTGTACTTCCCTTCTGATCCCCACAGGGCCCAGCACATAGCCACACACATACGCACAGTAGGCAATCAGCAAAGACTTCTTGAATTCAATTGAATCCTTCAAACTAACACTTGCCTCCAATAGACGCCTCCGCTGTATGGTGACTTCCAGGTAATACAGCACTATGCTAAGCTCATTAGGAAACAGAATCTTGACACAAAAATTCACTTCAAACTATTCCTTGAAATGTATTGTTTCAAATGAACTGACTTCAATTTAGAGCAAAACCAGAGTTATTTATCTTGGGGGGGAAAAGCAAAATCAGTGATTTTCTGCTTTAAAAAATCAGTATGCAAACTCAAAACAATAGATTTAGATTATTTTTATAAAGGGAATAGAAAATAAAGCAGCTCATGTTTTGTTCCTTTTTGGACAGGTTTAAAAGAAATTCCAAAATATTAAATTATCCTAGGATTTAGAGATTGGAAAGACATTAGAGATTTTCAACCAACACCCTCATTTACAGATAAAAAATCTTAGCTCCAAGGAGGTCATACAAACAAGGATGTAAAAAAAGAAAGGAATTTAGAGGCCATCTATTATATCCTTTTCATTGTACAGCCCAGAGAGGTTAAGTGACTTTCCAAAGGACACACAGGTAGTAAATATATAATTCCTTTGACTCCAGTAAGTGCCCTTTGCACTCTACTACCCGGCCTGTCAAATCACCCAAGCTTATACAACTTGAAACTGACAGAAAAAGGAATGTATGTGTGTCTGTACATACACACATATATGTATGTATAATTTATATGTGCATATATGTATATCTATCTTATATACATATATACAGAGAGATAGATAGAGGCGGGGGAAGGGAGAGAGAGAAAACACATTTAAGAGGAGATGAATGTCATCAATCATACTAAGAGCTATCCCATTCCACGTGCATGCATTATCACTTGGAAGGATGAATGTGTGTAGGTTTACTGAATACAAAAATAATAATTCATCGTTATTTGTTGTATTTTTTAAACAATGAGTTTATGTTCCATCGTTTGAATTGTTGGCATCCATTATTCTTTTCCAATTCTGTACAGCAGTGGACCCTTCTCAGTACAATAACACCAACAGAAATTCACATTGACATAGAGCTTAAAGTTTGCAAAATGTTTTGCTCACAACCACCTGAGAAAACCAATGTGAAATTATCATGTCCATTTTATGGATGATTAAACAGTCTCAGAAACAAAAATCTCTTTAGTTTCTTATGTATACAGAATACTATGTTAAGTGCTTGGATATATACATACAAAGTTTATGTAGTTTAGATAAGACCTGTCCCCTGACTTAATGAAATGTATAGTCTAGTGCAGGGATATGCTAACCAATAGAATATATAGCATGATTAATGCCTTAGTGTTATAAAACACCTTACACTCTAAATAGAGATATGAATTGACAGAATGAACTGAGGCTGTTGAGGGAAGCTAACATCAACAAAAAGGGGTTTTTAAAAACTAAATTGAGAGGAAAAAAGAGAATCAAAGAAAAGAGATCCTAGATGGGACACATAAGGTGTGAGGTCTGAAGGGGTAAAGTTGTTAACTGGAATTTAGCAAAGACATCATGAAAGAGATACCATTTGAGATGGACTTTAATGGATGGACAGGAATTAAAATATAAGGAGGAAAGTCCAGGCATAGGCAACAGATTAGCAAAGGTACAGAAGCATAGGACTTCAGAGCAGAAAATAGTCTAGGTTGGCTGGAGAACAAAGTATGTAAAGGGAAAAGTTAGGACAGCATGCTGTGGAGGCTTGAGAATGTCAGACTGAGATTTGGAACTTTATAAACTTCATAGGCAACAGGGATGGGGGCAGTGAAAATGAATGAACAGATCGGTGCATTAGAAAGATTATTTTGGCAGTCTATGAAGGACATATTGAATGAGAATGGGGAGAATGTAGGCAAGCATATACAAGGAAGATGCTGCAGTAGTCCAGGTGACTGGAAATGAGCACCGTTATTTAGAATATGGCAGTGAGAACAGCCAGCAAGCCAGCCAACATTTATTAGATGCTTATTATGTGCTGGGTGTTGTACTAAGCACTAGGAGTATAAATGAAAGACACCTGTCCCCAGGGAACCTATATTCTAATGAGGGAAGATAAGCCATAAAAGGAAGCTGAAAGGAAGAGGTTAAGGACAAAGGCACCTATTGGGTACCTTTTTCAGATAAGTTTCTTTTTTTAATTTTTTATTATTTGTACACTTTTATTTAATATTTTAGTTTTCAAAACTGATTTTTACAAGATTTTGAGTTACAAATTTTCTCCCTATTTCTACCCTCCCCCATTCCAAGATGGCATATATTCTCATTGCCTCATTCCCCATTCAGTCCTTGCTTCTGTTACCCCACTCCCCCACTATTCCCTTTCCCCTTACATTCTTGTAGGGCAGGATATATTTCTATGCCCCATTCCCAAATATCTGGTTTCCCAGATGCATGCAAAAACAACTTTTTTTGAGCATCTGCTTTTAAAACTTTGAGTTCCAAAATTCTCTCCCCTCTTCCCTTCCCACCCACCCTCCCTAAGAAGGCAAGCAATTCAACATAGGTCACACATGTATCATTATGTAAAACACTTCCACAATACTCATGTTGTGAAAGACTAACTATATTTCCTTTCATCCTATCCTGTCCCCGTTTATTTAATTTTATCCTGTGACCCTGTCCCTTTTCAAAAGTGTTTGCTTTTGATCACCTCCTCCCCCTATCTGCCCTCCCTTCTATCATACCCCCTTTTTTATCCCCTTCCCCTTACTTTCCTGTGGAGTAAGATACCCAATTGAGTGTGTATGTTATTCCCTCCTCAAGTCAAATGTGATGAGAGCAAGATTCATTCATTCCCCCTCACCTGCCTCCTCTTCCCTTCCAACAGAACTGCTTTTTCTTGCCACTTTTATGTGAGATAATTTTCCCCATTCTATCTCTGCCTTTCTCTCTCTCTCTCACCCCTTAATTTTATTTTACTTTTTTAGATATCAAATATTTATCTTCAACTCATCCTGTGCCCTTTATATATATGTATACTCCCTTCAACTACCCTAATACTGAGAAAGGTCTCATGAATTACACACATCGTCTTTCCATGTAGGAATGTAAACAAAACAGTTCAACTTTAGTAAGTCCCTTATGATTTCTCTTTCTTGTTTACCTTTTCATGCTTCTCTTGATTCTTGTATTGGAAAGTCAAATTTTCTATTCAGCTCTGGTCTTTTCACTGAGAAAGCTTGAAAGTCCTCTATTTTATTGAAAATACATATTTTGCATTGCAGCATTATACTCAGTATTACTGGGTAGGTGATTCTTGGTTTTAATCCTAGGTCCTTTGACCTCCAGAATATCATATTCCAAGCCCTTCCATCCCTTAAGGTAGAAGCTGCTAGATCTTGTGTTATCCTGATTGTATTTCCACAATATTCAAATTGTTTCTTTCTGGCTGGTTGCAGCATTTTCTCCTTGACCTGGAAACTCTGGAATTTGGTGACAATATTCCTAGGAGTTTTCTTTTTGGGATCTTTTTCCAAGAGGTGATCAGTGGATTCTTTCAATTCCGATTTTACCCTCTGGTTCTAGAATATCACGCAATTTTCCTCAATAATTTCTTGAAAGATGATGTCTAGGCTCCTTTTTGATAATGGCTTTCAGATAGTCCAATAATTTTTAAATTATCTCTCCTGGATCTATTCACCAGGTCAGTGGTTTTTCCAATGAGATATTTTCTATTTTTTCATTCCTTTGGTTCTGTTTTATAATATCCTTATTTCTCATAAAGTCACTAGCTTGCACTTGCTCCAATCTAATTTTTTAGGTGGTATTTTCTTCAGTGGTCTTTTGGACCTCCTTTTCCATTTGGCTAATTCTGCCTTTCAAGGCATTCTTCTCCTCATTGGCTTTTTGGAGCTCTTTTGACATTTGGGTTAGTCTATTCTTTAAGGTATTATTTTCTTCAATATTTTTTGGGTCTCCTTTAGCAAGTCATTGACTTGTTTTTCATGGTTTTCTTGCATCACCCTCATTTCTCCTCCCAATTTTTCCTTTTCTTCTCTTACTTGTTTTTCCAAATGCTTTTTGAGCTCTTCCATGGCCTGAGACCAACTCATATTTTTCTCAGAGGCTTTCGATGTAGGCTCTTTGACTTTGCTAGCTTCTTCTGGCTGTATGTTTTGATCTTCTTTGTCACTAAAAAAGGAATCTAGAGTTTGAGTTTGAGTCTGAGTTCATTTTTGCTGCCTGTTCATGTTCCCAGCCAACTATTTAACCCTTGATCTTTTTGTCAGGGTATGACTGCTTGGAGAGTAGAGAGTACTTTGTCCCAAGCTTTAGGGTCCAAGGACTGCTGTTTTCAGAGCTACTTCTACTCCACCATCACCACAGGCTTGGTCACAGCAGTGCTTCTCCTCCCCCAAGAACTGCCAACCAGGACCGCAATTCAGATCCAAGCAGGGCACAGCAAGAGAACCTGACTCTGTGCCCACAAAGCACTCCTCGCACTCCCACTCTGATCCACTGCTAGATTCTTCCCACTATGTGAGCCAGGGACTCAGGAAGAAGTTGACACTGGAGCTCTGGAAGCTGCCTTAGAAGCTTCCTGCTGCTGCCACCACAACCACCGCCGCACCACCTCTGCCACCCCCAGGCATGGGTGCAGACTGCTCTCACCTCGATCCCGCAGTTTCCCACTCACCTGCTCTTTGACGTTTTTGACTGCCACAGCTCAATGATTCATGGCCCTGAGGCCTGTTCCAGCTGGCTGACTCCAGGTCTGATCCGTCCTGGTGTTCCCCACCACTGGGCTGCATTCCACTCCCAGCACCATGCAATAGATCCTTCCCAGTGACCATCCAGGCTCTCCTGGGCTACAGACTGGTTTCCCTCTGCTATTTCATGGGTTCCACAGCTCTGGAATTTGTTCAGAGCCATTTTTTACAAGTGTTTGGAGGGATTTCAGGGAGAGCTTAAGCACATCCTTGCTTTCCAGTTGCCATCTTGTCTCTGTCCCTCTTCAGATAAGTTTCTAAATATGCCTCCCATACGTTTTACTTGGGAAACTGATTTTTTTTTTGTATTCAAGGGCAAGACTTGAAGATCTGGAGACTTTACATAGATCCCTATTGGATTTCATCTTATTAGATTTAGTCCAATTATCTAGCCTATCAAGATCCTTTTGGATCCTGACTCTCTCATCTACTGTTATCTATCCTTCTGAGATTTCTGTCATCTGCAAATTTGATAAGCACTTGATTTATGCCTATTCCCAAGTTTTTGATAATGATATTAAACAATTCAGGGCCAAGCACAGATGCCTGGGGTTGGAGACCCCTGCCAAACTGACATTGAATCATTAACATCATGAACCTGATGATCCAAGAAATTCCAAGTCCATCTAATTTTATTCTCATTTAATCTATAGCTTTCCCTTTTCTCCACAAGAATTGAATCAAAAGTGTTGCTCCAAAATGGGTTAAACTATATCTACCACATTGTCTTCATCTACTAGTTTAGCAATATTATAAAAAATATTGGAAATTAGATTATTCTGGCATGACATGTTTTTAATGAAGCCATGTTAGCTAGCTCTTATAATCATTGTTTTCCTTTCTAGATGTTTGCCAACATGGTACAATGACTTATTCTGGAATTTTCTCAGTAATCAAAGACAAGTGACCTGTACAGTAGTATGCAGACTCTGCTCTTTTCCCATTGTTGAGAATTGAGACATTTTAATTCCAATTTTGTGGCACCTCTCTTGTTTCCCTTGATCTTTTCAATATCACTGCCTCTAGCTCAACAATCACATTAGCTTTTTAAGACCCAGCATGTAGTCCATCTTGGCCAAGTAGCCAGACTTCAGACTTCATCAGGGGCAGTTACTTGCTCTCTTGATATCCCCTCACTAATTGTGGATGTGAACTCTATGCTGGTCATTTGTGTTCTATCTTTTCCAAAGCAAAATCTATTCTCTTTGGCTGAGAAAATAGAAACAAGATGGAAACTGAGCAATTTTGCCTTATCTCAGTTGACATTTATCATTGTCCCACATGTGAAAAATTATATTCCCCTAGTTTAGTTTTTAAACACCCCCTTTTGCTGATGTTAGCTTCTGTCAACAGCCTCAATTCATTCTGAACCTTAGCATGTCAATTCACATCTCTGTTTAGAGTATATCATATTCGTATGTATATATATATATAAAATATATATACATATACACATGTGTGTATACATACATATATATTTATGTACATATTCACATAGGCAGATATTACATATATATATATATATATATATATATATATATATATATACATACATACATATCTCCTCTGTTAGCTGACTCTTCTTTTGTCATTTGCCTATTTTAAAATTTAAGTTGTTTGGTGAGTTCCTTGTGTATGTGTATCAGTCTCTTCAAATAAATACTATTTTTTCTCATCATTTGAATTGTTTCCTTTATTTCTTCAGAATTTTATTATTGAGAATCTACCACAGAGGAGAGGTTTCTGCTGCAGCATTTTAGTGCATGTATCTTTCCTCAGACTGCTTTGAAATGTATCTTTCCTCTGAATCCTTTTAATGTGGCTTCTTCTAAGTTTAGATGACAAGTTCTAGAATGACCAAAATTTCTCTCCTATATCCTGTATTCTAGAAGGCAGTAATCTCTTTTTATGCCCCAGGTTTCCTATCAACTCTACTTAATAACCAGTCCCTCTCTCATTTTTATTTATCCTGTTTCTTTTGAATAAGGTACACCTTTCAGAGCTATCATCCAGTGATAGCTTTCAGCCCAAGTTTCAGTGATACCTATGTGGTCAAATTTGCCTCCTTGTGGCCTAGCAATAGCAGATATTAAACTGTATTATAAAGCAGCAGTCATCAAAACTACTTGGTACTGGCTAAGAAATAGTGTGCTGGATCAGTAGAATAGCTTAGGTACACAAGACGCAGTAGTTAATGAAGAAAGTAATCTACTCTTTGATAAACTCAAAGAGTCCAGCTTCTGGGATAAGAACTCACTACTTCACAAAAACTGCTGGGAAAACTGAAAAACAGTATGGCAGAAATTGGGCATCGGCCAATATCTTACTCAATATACCAAGATAAAGTCAAAATGGGTTCATGATTTGGATATAAAGTCTGATACTATAAGCAATTTGGTAGAGAAGGGAATAGTTTACCTGTCAGACTTATGGAAAAGGGAAGAACTTATGACTAAACAAGAGATAGAGAGCATTACAAAATGCAAAATGGATAATTTTGGTTACACTAAATTGAAATTTTTGTACAAAGAAAGCCTATGCAACCAAGATTAGGAGGGAAGCAGAAAATTGGGAAAGAATTTTTACAACCAGTGTCTCTGAAAAAGGCCTCATCTCTAAAATATACAGGGAACTGAGTCAAATTTATATGAATACAAGTCATTCCCCAATTGATAAATGGTTAAACAATATGAACAGGCAGTTTTCAGAGAAGGATATTAAGGATATTTATAGTCATATGAAAAATGCTCTATTAATTAGAGAAATGCAAATCAAAACAACTCTTAAGTACTACATCTCTCCTGTCAGACTGGCTATTTGACATGGCTATTTGACATGGCTAACATGTCAAAACAAGAAAATGATAAATGCTGGAGAAGATGTGGGAAAATTGGAACACTGTTACATTGCTGGTGGAGTTGTGAACTGATCCAGCCTTTCTGGAGAGCAATTTGGAACTATACACAAAGGACTACAAAAATACACCTACCTTTTGACCCAGCAATACTACTTCTAGGGCTGTATCCCAAAGAGATCACACAAATAGGAAAGGGACCCATAGGTACAAAAATATTTATAGCAGCTCTTTTTGTGATGGCAAAGAATTGGAAATTAAGGGGATGCCCATCAATTGGGAATGGTATTTCAACAATTTGGCTAGCAGCTGCTGTGGGGAGGGGGGGGGGGTTAAAGCCAACAACAAGCAGCTCACAGAACGCTGCAAGCTCAGGTTCTTTTGATCTGCTTTACTAAAGAAAGCAACGTTAAGGGGTTACCAGTCTCAATTAAATCCAGCATACAAATATCATTCACTTAGTTCAGGGGAAAAAGCTAGTACCCTGAACTTCAGAGCAAATACAAATTACAAACATCAACAGACCAAATACAATTCATAGTTACCAAGAGAACCGTCAACACCTGAGTTCAGCCAGAAGGCCCTTACAGCAGCTGCCCAGAGTCCCAGGCCTCCAGGAGTGAGAGCCTTAAGCAAGTAACTCTGTTCTCTCTTTTTATACAGTTTCAGATGTCATCAAATATCTGAGGGACCTGAACTTAGACTCCTATGATTGGCTCTGGTGTTAGCACCTCCCTTCACTGGACCCACCTGGAGCCCCACCTTAATTACCATACTTACACCCTCACAGGTTTAACACCTAATAGACAGGAGTTTGGGCCTGGGGCTCAGCACCTAGTAAGACTCAATCAAAGACACTGAATCAACCAAAGGAAACAAAGGCCAATGCAAATGGCTAAACAAATTGTGGTATATGAATGTAATGGAATACTATTGTGCTATAAGAAATGAGGAACAGAAGGACTTCATAAGAACCTGGAGAAACTTACATGATCTGATGATGAGTGAAGGGAGCACAAACAGGAGAACATTATACACAACCACAAACAAATTGCTTCTGTGATGACTAACTTTGACAGAGTTGGCTCTTCTCTACACTGCAAGGTTCTAAGACAGCTCCAAAAGACTCATGATGGAAAAGGCTATCCACATCTGGAGAAAGAATTATGGAGTATGAAAGCAGATTTAGGTAAAATATTTGCTCTCTCTTTATTTCATTTTATTTTTGGTTTTGTTTCTTCTTTCCCATGTTCCATTCCATTGGTTATAATTCTTCTTTACAACTTGAAAAAATAATTTGCAAAAAAACAAAAAAAAATGCCTCTTTGGGTCAGGACCTTCATTTCTACTTATTTGTTGCATAAACTTTGGGTAATTATGCATAGACAGCTGAGGCCATAGCTTTTAACATTGGATCTTTTCTTGTATTCTTTCTCTTTTTGTACTTCTGAATACCTTAGCTGCTATTCTTCATCCTTCTTTGCATCAGTAGTTCTATTGTGTCTGACTTGAGGAATGTAAAGAACTATTCTTCTCTGCTTCCTCTGTCTTTCCTAATTTAAAACTTTTGACATTAGGATATCAGGGCATGTAGACTTAAATATATGGCAAATACATTCTTATCAGCCATGGTCACATGTCCTCTACCTCATACTAGTGCTTTGTCATACCATCATTTCATGCCATAATCCTAAATTTCGACTCCTGTTTCAGATACCACTTTCTTATCCCGTTGTCTTCTGCGTCCCTTATTTATAATGGGGAGTGAGGAAAAAAATACAGCCTGGAATCCTATGGTCTTCAGGGTTTGTTTGTTTGTTTGTTTGTTTTTCCTTTAAGGCTTTATAATAATTGGCAATACTTTCCAGGTTTATATTGACACTGTAACTTGTGCTCACAAAAATCACCAGAAGTGGATGGTTGTTATCTGTTTTGGGCAAACCCTGGGAGATCCTCTTGTTTTGTCATGGCTACCTGACATGGAAAAAAAAAAGTATACTTTTTAATCATCATTGTTGGGTCAATAAATGTCAGCCTCTGTACCCCTGCACAGGGAATTATTAACTACAATTAGTCTTCTTCCTCTAGAACTGATAGATTATCTTTCAGTGTATAGTGTCTGTGCCTTCACTATAACCTTCTACTGTTTCAGAATAAACAACTTGTTCCTCCTCAGAACATCTGGGCTCTACTTCAGTAAGAGCCTCAAATTTGTTTTAAGTTCCAATTATATAGATCTTCTTTACCTTCCCCTTTTCCTCTGTGCAACACTGCCACTCTCCATCATCCTGACAAGAGTCAACTTTCCTCACCTCAGATAGTATTCTTTTCCGATTGAAGTTTAATTTCAGTTTCCTTTAAGAATTCCTTCTTTGGGGGGGCAGAGCCAAGATGGCGGCTGGTAAGCAGGGACTAGAGTGAGCTCCGTACCCGAGTCCCTCCAAAAACCTATAAAAAATGGCTCTGAACCAATTCTAGAACGGCAGAACCCACAGAACAGCAGAGGGAAGCAGGGCTCCAGCCCAGGACAGCCTGGATGGTCTCTGGGTGAGGTCTATTCCACACGGAGCTGGGAGCTGGAAGCTGGGAGCTGGGAACGGAGTGGAGCAGAGCCCAGCCTGAGCAGCGTGGACCATCCGGACCAGAAGCCGGGCGGAGGGGGCCCTAGCGCCCTGAATATGTGAGCTGCGGCAGTTACCAGACCCCTTGACCCACAAACACCAAAGACTGTGGAGAAGGTTAGTGGGAAAAGCTGAGGGAGTGGAAGGAGTTCTTGGTTCGGCTTCCAGCCCCGGGGGCAGCGGAGGTGGGGCAGCTACAGCTGTTGTTACTTCAGGCTCCAGGCCCACCTGGTGGGAGGAATTAAGTGGCGGATCAGAGCAGGAGTGCAACAGCCTGCTGAAGATCTAAGCCCAGTCTGGACTGGGGGTTCTTGGGGAAGGAGTAGTGCGGCTCTGACAGAGCTGGCACCTCCCCCCCAAACTTGGAACATAGAACTCGTTAGTCTACAAGCAGTCATACCCCACTGAAAAACTCAAGGGTCAAGTTAGTTGGTTGGGAATATGGCCAGGCAGCGAAAACGCACCCAGATTCAGTCTCAGACTTTGGATTCTTTCTTTGGTGACAAAGAAGACCAAAACATACAGCCTAAAGAAGACAACAAAGTCATAGAGCCTACAACAAAAGCCTCCAAGAAAAACATGAATTGGCACCAGGCCATAGAAGAACTCAAAAAGGAGCTGGAAAAGCAAGTTAGAGAAGTAGAAGAAAAATTGGGAAGAGAAATGAGAAGGATGCGAGAAAACCATGAAAAACAAGTCAATGACTTGCTAAAGGAGACCCAAAAAAATACTGAAAAATACACTGAAGAAAACAACACCTTAAAAAACAGGCTAACTCAAATGGCAAAAGAGCTCCAAAAAGCCAATGAGGAGAAGAATGCCTTGAAAGGCAGAATTAGCCAAATGGAAAAGGAGGTCCAAAAGACCACTGAAGAAAATACTACTTTAAAAATTAGATTTGTCAAGTAGAAGCTAGTGACTTTATGAGAAATCAGGATATTATAAAACAGAACCAAAGGAATGAAAAAATGGAAGATAATGTGAAATATCTCCTTGGAAAACCCCTGACCTGGAAAATAGATCCAGGAGAAATAATTTAAAAATTATTGGACTACCTGAAAGCCATGATCAAAAAAAGAGCCTAGATATTGTCTTTCAAGAAATTATCAAGGAGAACTGCCCTGATATTCTAGAGCCACAGGGCAAAATAGAAATTGAAAGAATTCATCGATCGCCTCCTCAAATAGATCCCCAAAAGAAATCTCCTAGGAATATTGTCGCCAAATTCCAGAGCTCCCAGATCAAGGAGAAAATACTACAAGCAGCCAGAAAGAAGCAATTTGAGTATTGTGGAAACCCAATCAGAATAACCCAAGATCTGGCAGCCTCTACATTAAGAGATCGAAGGGCTTGGAATGTGATATTTCGGAGGTCAATGGAGCTAGGATTAAAACCTAGAATCACCTACCCAGCAAAACTGAGTATCATGCTCCAAGGCAAAATATGGATTTTCAATAAAATAGAGGACTTTCAAGCTTTCTCAGTGAAAAGACCAGAACTGAATAGAAAATTTGACTTTCAAACACAAGAATCAAGAGAAGCATGAAAAGGTAATCAAGAAACAGAAATTGCAAGGGACTTACTAAAGTTGAACTGTTGTGTTTACATTCCTACATGGAAAGATGATGTGTATGATTCATGAGACCTCAGTATTAGGGTAGTTGAAGGGAATATGCATATATATATATATATATGTATGTATGTATGTATGTATGTATGTATGTTTATGTATATATACAAGTGAATGTGTATGTATGTATATATCTATGTGTATACGTATGTATGTGTATGTATGTGTATATGTATATGTGTGTTTACATGTGTGTGTATATATATATATATGTAAAAGGGAGAGAGCAGACACAGGGTTAGTTGAAGATGAAGGGAATATATCTAGAAGAAATAAAATGAAATTAAGGGATGAGAGAGCAACATACTGAGAGAGGGAGATAGGGAGAGATAGGATGGGGTGGATTATCTCGCATAAAGGTGGCAAGAGGAAGCAATTCTGTGGGAGGAGGGGAGAGGGCAGGTGAGGGGGGAATGAGTGAACCTTGCTCTCATCAGATTTGGCCTGAGGGGGAATACCATACATACTCAGTTGGGTATCTTACCCCACAGGAAAGAAGAGGGAGGAAGATAAAAAAAAAAATAAAAGAGGGGGTGGGGATGATGGAGGGGAGGGCAGATGGGGTGGAGGTAATCAAAACAAACACTTTGGAAAGGGGACAGGGTCAAGGGAGAAAATTCAATAAAGCGGGATGGGTCGGGAAGGAGCAAAATGTAGTTAGTTTTTCACAACATGAGTATTGTGGAAGGGTTATACATAATGATACATGTGTGGCCTAGGTTGAATTGCTCGACTTCTTAGGGTGGGTGGGTGGGAAGGGAAGAGGGGAGAGAATTTGGAACTCAAAGTTTTAAAATCAGATGTTCAAAAACAAAAAAAGTTTTTGCATGCAACTAAAAAATAAGATACACAGGCAATGGGGTGTAGAAATTTATCTTGCCCTACAAGAAAGGAAGGGAAAAGGGGATGAGAGTGGAGGGGGGTGATAGAGGGGAGGGCTGACTGGGGAACAGGGCAACCAGAATATAAGACATCTTGGAGTGGGGGGAGGGTAGAAATGGGGAGAAAATTTGTAATTCAAACTGTTGTGAAAATCAATGCTGAAAACCAAATATGTTAAATAAATAAATTTAAATTTAAAAAAAAAAAAAGAATTCCTTCTTTGGGGGAAAGGGAGCAGAGCCAAAGGGTAGAAACAGGGAATTGCCTGAGCTCTCCCACATGCTCCTTCAAATACAATTAAAAAGTGAATCTGAACAAATTTTAGAGTGGCAGAATCCACAGAGAAAGAGCATGGCAGATTTCCAGCTCCAGTCAACCTGGAAGATAGACAGGAAGGATCTGTTGCACCAGGCTAGGAGGGCAATCTAGCACACAGGTTGCACCAGTGCAGAGGCAACCATAGCAAAGCTGGAGCAGACCCTGGCAGACTGAATCACTGGCAGCAGTGGTGATTCCCAGACCTCTCATTGCAAGGGGCGGGGGGAGGAGGCCTGTCAGAACTAGGTGAGAGAAAAGCACAGTCCTGCATAGGGCCTGTGGCAGCAACACTACTCCTGGCACCATCAGCCCAAAGACTGAATGTTTGAAAGTCACCTATTTAAGCTTCCAAGAGCTAAGAGGGTGGAGTAAGCAGTAAGTCACTCTCACCCTCCCTTGTTGGCCTTGAAAAACCCAGAGAATATTGCCTGAGGAAAAAACCTGGAATAGTGGAGTCAGCAGAAAGATGGGGTACAGCAGTCTTTTCACTTGGGAGGCTAGGGAGATTAACAGGAAAGGTCCTTCTTGCTGTGGCTGAAGGGGATCAGCTACAGGTCTGGTGGGAGGCATTCCAGCAAGCCAGCAGCAAGCCCCACCTCAGTGGACCAGAGGGAGATCCTGAGCTCCAGGCTGGAGGAACAGGCACGTGCCTTTGTGTTAGGACCACCTCCAGCTAAGCACCAGGTAAACTACCAGACTACTACAACATCCAACTGCCAACACCTGAGGCCCCAGCACAGAAAACCAATAACCAGGCCCCTGGCCTCCAGCACAAGAAGTATGGGACAGTGCCGCCTGGGCCCCAGAAGCAGAGATCAAATTTAAAAGCCAGAATAAAAGACAAACAATATCAGCAAGAATAAATAAAAAATCAATGACCATAGAGAAATACCTTGGTGACAGGAAAGATCAAAAGTCAATCCAAGAGAGGACAACATGGTCGATATACCCACATCCAAAAACTCAAAGAGGAATATGAACTGGTCTCAAGCCCAAAAAGCCTTCTTAGAAGAGCTCAAGAAGGATTTTGAAAGTCAAATAAGAGAGGTAGAAGGAAAATTTAAAAATATGATTGACAAAATGGAAAAAAGTACACTGAAGAAAACAACTCCTTAAAAAGTAGAATTGACCAAATGGAAAAGGAGGTGCAAAAGGTAACTGAAGAAAACAATTCATTAAAAATTAGAATTGGAAATAATCTTTCAGGGGAAGAGATGGACATTCAGTGGCATAGGTGACTTCCAGACTTTCCTGACGAAAAGACCACAGCTCAACAGATGATATAATGATATGCTTAGAGAAACCTAGAGAATCAAGTAAAAAATACTTCAAATATAAATAACTTAAGCGAAGTTGCAGGATATAAAATAAACCCACATAAATCATCAGCATTCCTATACATTACTAACAAAGCCCAACAGCAAGAGATAGAAAGAGAAACTCCATTTAAAATTACTGTAGACACTATAAAATATTTGGGAGTCTACCTGCCAAGACCATATGAACACATTTAGAAAACACTTCTCACACTAATTAAGTCAGATCTAAGAAACTGGAAAAAGTATAAGCTGCTCATGGATAGGCCTAGCTAATATAATAAAAATGACAATTTTACCTAAATTAACATACTTATTCAGTGCAATGCCAATCAAATGACCAAAAAATCATTTTACAGAGCTAAAGAAAATAATAACAAAATTCATCTGGAAGAAAAAAGGTCCAGAATATCAAGGGAATTAATGAAAAGAAATGCTAGGGAGAGTGACCTAGCCATACCGTATTTTTATTATAAACCAGCAATCATCAAAACTACATGGTACTGGCTTAGAAATACAGTGGTGGATCAGTGGAATAGTTTAGGTACACAAGACACAGTAGTCAATGACTATAGTAATCTACTCTGTGATAAACCCAAGAGTCCAACTTCTGGCATAAGAGCTCATTATTTGAGAAAACTGCTAGGAAAACTGGAAAATAGTATGGCAGAAATTGGTCATAGACCAATAGCTTAAATAAAGTCCAAAGGGTACATGATTTAGATATAAAGGCTGATACTATAAGCAAACTGGGAGAGCAAGGACTACTTTACCTGTCAGATTTATAGAGAATGGAAAAATTTATGAACAAACAAGAGATAAAGAACATTATGAAATGTAAAATGGATCATTTTGATTACATTAAATTGAAAAGTTTTTGTGCAAACCAAGCCAATGCCACAAATATTAGGAGGGAAGCAGAAAACTGGGAAAAAATTTTACAACCAGTGTCTCTGGTAAAGGCCCCATTTCTTTTTTTTTGTTTGTTTGTTTGTTTTTTTTTTTGAGGGAGGAAGGTAGGGCAATTGGGGTTAAGTGACTTCTCCACAGTCACACAGCTAGTAAGTGTGTCAAGTGTCTGAGGCCGGATTTGAACTCAGGTCCTCCTGACCCCAGGGCTGGTGCTCTACTCACTGTGCCACCTAACTGCCCGTCATTTCTAAAATATATAGAGAACTGAGTCAAACTTATAAGAATACAAGTCATTCCTCAGTTGATAAATGGTGAAAGAATATGAACAGACAGTTTTTAGAGGAAGAAATTAAAGCTATCTATAGTCATATTGAAAACTGCTCTAAATCACTATTGATTAGAGAAATGCAAATGAAAACAACTCTGAGGTACCACATCACACCTGTCAGATTGGCTAACATGACAAAATAGGAAAATTATAAATGCTGGAGAAGATGTTGGAAAATTGGAACACTAATGCATTGTTGATGGAGTTGTGAATTGATCTAACCATTTTGGAGAGCAATTTGGAACTATGCCCAAGGGGATATAAAAATGTGCATACCCTTTGACCCTGCAATACCACTTCTAGGGCTGTATCCCAAAGGGATCATACAAATAGGAAAAGAACCTACATGTAAAAATTATTTATAGCAGCTCTTTTTGTGGTGGTACAGAAGTGGAAATTGAGGGACTGCCCATCAATTAGGGAATGGCTGAACAGGTTGTGGTATATGATCATAGTGGAATACTATTGTGCTATAAGAAATGACAAGCAGGGGGACCTCAGAAAAACCTGGAAAGATTTATATGAACTGATGCTGTGAGAGGGGAGCAGAACCAGGAGAACACTGTACACAGTTACAGCCACATTTTGCTATGACTAACTTTGATAGACTTGGCTCTTCTCAGCAATTCAAGGTTCTAAGACAACTCCAAAAGACTCACAATGGAAAATGATACCCACATACAGAGAATTACAGAGTATGAATGCAGATTGAAGCATACTATTTGCCTTCTCTCTTTTTGGTTTTGTTTCTTCTTTCTTGTCGTTTATTCCATTGGTTATAATTCTTCTTTGCAACATGACTAATATGAAAATCTGTTTAATGTGAATGTACATGTAGAGCCTATATCAGATTGCACTCCACCATGGGGAGGAGGGAGAGGAGGGAAGGGGAGAAAATTTGGAATTCTAAAGCTTGTGGAACTGAATATTGTAAACTAAAAATTAAATATGTATACATATTTTTATAAAAGAAAGGAAAATAAAATATTTGGTGGAAATTTTTTAAAAATGAATTCCTTCTTTCCTCCTATCCACCAAGAATATGAAGAGACATTCTTTGTCCATTCATTTTCTCCTCATTGAGGAAAATCAACCTATATTTAAACACATACAATTATTATTAAAAAGTAAACACTTAAAATTATTATTATTTCTGGCAGAAATACAAACATTTCATACTTATTGCAAGTCACCAAACAATTTCCCCTGTTCTCCACAATAGTTACTACTTTTTAGTGTTTATATCTCCATTCTAAGTAGTTGGCTAAAACTTTTTAAAGCCAATATTAGTTTTTAATAACCTAACTACCCTACTCAACTTCCTTACCTTAGTCTCTACAATTCCATAGTCATGTTCATCTGCATCTGTCCATTAGCTTTACACCAACCTTTCAGGTTTCAACAATTGACCCTGCATATCAATCCACTCTGTAAATTGGCATTACCCTCTAAGGTTCCATTTATCTTTTCATATTTACCATGTTATCTTGACAACTACTTTCTTTATCTTGAGACTCTTTCACATTCTTTTTTCAACATTTAATTATTTTTCTCAATTACATATAAAGAAAATTTGGGGGCATTCATTTTTAAAATTTTGAGTTCCAAATTCTCTCTCCTTCTTTGTCCTCCATCCTTCTTGAGAAGTCAAGAAATGTAATATAGATTATAGATGTGCAGTCATGCAAAACATTTCCATTTTTACCATGTTGCAAAAGCAAATGCAGACCAATAATAATAATAATAATAAAGGAAGTTAAAAAGCCATGTTTCAATCTGCATTCAGACTCCTTCAGTTCCTTTTCTAAAGATGGCTACCATTTTTTCATTAAAAATCTCATAGTGAAATTTGTATTTCACTATTCAATAGTGTTTTAGAGCATTTTTTTCATATGTTTATTGATAGCTTTGATTTCTTCATCCGAAAAGTGTCTGTTCCTATCCTCTGACCTTTTATCAATTAGGAAATGACTCGCATTCTTATAAATTTGACTCTATTCTCTACATATTTGAGAAATGAGGCCTTTATCAAAGAGACTTACTGTGAAAATTTTTCCCTGATTTCCTGCTTCCTTTATAATCTTGGGTGCATTGGTTTTATTTGTGCAAAAGCTTTTTTAAATTTGGTGTCATTCAAAATATCCATTTGATATCCCCCAAATGCTGTCTATATCTTGTTTGGTCATAAATTTTTCCCTTATCCATAAATCTGGCAGGTAAAATATTCCATGCTCCCCTAATTTGCTTATAAAATCACTTTTGTGTATAAATCATGTATTCATTTTGACCTTGTCTTGGTATATGGTGAGTTGTTGGTTTGTAGCTAATTTTTTTCCAAACTGCATTCCAGTTGTCCCAGCAATTTTTGTCAAATAGTGGTTTATTGTCCCAAAATCTCAGATCTTTGGGTTTGTAAAATAAAAATAAAAAACTAGACCATAGCAATATGTGTATTGTGTACCTTGTACCACCACTCTATTTCTTAGCTGTTGTCAAATTGTTTTGATAATTACTGCTTTAGTACAGCTTGAGCTCTGGTATTGCTAAGCCATTTTCCTTTGTATTTTTTTCATTTATTCCTTTAATATTCTTGAATTTTTGTTCTTCCATATGAATTTTGTTATTTTTTCTAGCTCTCTAAAATAATTATTTGGTAGTTTGAATGTTATGGCACTGAGTAAATAAATTAATTTTGGTAGGATTGTTATTTTTATACTATTGGCTCAGTCTACCCATGAGCAATTCATATTTCTCCAATTGTTTAGATCTGACTTTATTTGTGTGTTGAAATTGTGGTCATATAGTTCCTAGATTTGTCTTGGCACATAGACTCCCAAGTATTTTATAGTGTTTCCAGTTATTTTAAATGAAATTTCTCTTTCTATCTCTAACTGCTGGACTTTATTAGTAATATATTGTTGGTAATAAAATGTTGAAGATTTATGTGCATTTATTCATATCCTGCAACTTTGCTCAAGTTTTTCATTATTTCACTTAGCTTTTTTATTTCATCGTTATTTGGTGCCGAGTCACCCTTCTCATTTTTGATACTGTTAATTTGGTTTGGGTCTTCTTTTTTTAATCAAATAACTACTAATTTATCTATTTTATTATTTTTTTCAAATAAAACTAGGTCCCTTTTGCTCCCCTGTGGCTACAAGGGCTATTATACCTTTTGGCCCTGGGATTATGAGCCAGGACTGTGAATGAGCAATACAACAGGGTCTTGAAGCCAGCTCTAGGAAAGGGTTCCTTACAATCTCCTTCTTACCAGTTGTCTGACATCTCATACACACACACACACACACACACACACACACACACAGACACTCAGTGGGATGAAAATTCCAGAAGCTGCTGATGTCACCAATGCAGCTGCCCACAAAGCACAGCTTGCACTACCTACATCACACTCTTGGGGTCCACCACAACCCTCATGATACAGACCTTTCCTGCATACCTCCTACACTTTCTAGGGCTGAAAAATTGTTTCATCCAGGCTTTTGTTGGCTCTGCTGTTCCTGAATTTGATTTTAGGCTATTTTTAGAATTGTTTGGAGGGGAGTTTAGTGGAACTCCACTGAGTGTCTCTCTACTCCCTCTGTTTGCTCTGCCTTTCACTTCTTCACATTCTACTTCTTAACTTTTATTGATCATCTTTAATCCATTTATGCCCTCCTTAACTTGTTTTTTTCCTTTTGTTGTATTTCAAGTCAGAAGTAGAATCTGACTGATATCTAGAGATTGTCCTCCTTGAAATATTCTTCAATTGAACTTTCTCAATTTCACTCTCTGACCTATTTTACTACTCCATACTCTTCAAAGTCATCTAGATGATTTCTTTTCCCTTCTTTGGCTTAAGTCCTTCTCTTTTCTCCTGCTTCCTTTCCCCAAAAACTTCTTCCACAGAAACCTGAAAGAAATCTTTGGAATTGCAGATGTAAAAAAATGTTTTGATGCAGTTTTTAGAGAAGTGATCAACAGAAATATTAAAGTCTCCAAATATAATGGGAAGGGAAGAAAACTATGAGATAGTTACTTTAAACTGTAGGAAAACAATGAAAACTACATGGAGATTGGTATCTGATAGCCGAAAGGATAAAGAGCAGTTGGCACAAATGGATTGTGAGAGTAAAGATTACTGAGGCAAAATAGTCTGGAAGCAACATCTGGAAGCCAGAATATGTCTCATCTTCTTGAGCTGCCTTTTGGTTAAAAACAATAACCAACATCACATAGTAAAGTGGCAGAGCCAAGACACAAGTTAAGAACTCCTGTCCCCAAGCCTAGTATTCTTTTTAGTACTATGCACTGTCTTTCTATACTATATGTGTTTCTTTAGTGCAGTTGCTAGTTGTTCCTTCTCTCTACTATGCTTCTTGCAAAGGATCTGTGTGACAGGAGGTGAATACCACTTCTAGGTACACCAGTTACCACTGCAGTTAAAAGTCAGAAGCTGCTAAAAGTCTAGGAGCCACAAATGCAGAATTCAACAAGGAGAATGGAGTGGATCTAATCACCACTAACCACTTGGCCCCACCAAAGACTTCATGGTGAGTTACTTTAAAAAAAAAGAAGAAGCAATGTTTGTGCCAAGCCCCCCCCCCCCCCATCTTGGTGCTATGCCAGCTTCAGTGCTTATATTCTATGGATCCAAACTTCTTTGAAATTCATGTTGCAATAGGTGGCATTCACTCTTTATTATAACTGTTTTAAGTGGTGTGTTCACCTTGTAGGCCTGTCATGTTGGTTTAATTCCATAAGTGACTTCTGCTTAAACTATACATGGGACAACCCTTAGGAAGGGGTTACACATCAGATCAAATTTCTAAAAGTGTTTTAGCATCATTTAGAATCAAAGGGAATATGCAAATGTGAGATAATGATCATTTTCCTGACAAACAGGCTTTTTATGTGTGCACATTATGCTCAGGCAATGCAGCTGGACAAAATGAGTATGGAATATCTGGCTCCATTGTGCTAAAATCGCCAGTTAAACTATGACAACTTAAGGGCTAAATGATTACATTAAATCTGCGGTGAAAATCCCAGGTAAATGACTTGAATGAAAGATTAGTATAGCCGTAATGACCTGTGCCTCACAAGGAATCTTGCAACCATCCAGGCATCCCAATCTGCTCTGATACTGATGGCTGCACCACTTCCTTGGTGAGCCTTTGCTACCTCCTACTCCACCTTCAGTTTCATATGTGAGCTTTCCCACAAAAGAGGCTGACAAGTAATTCCCAATAATCTAAGAAAATTAAGTTTCCTTATCAAGACATCCATTCTTGCAATACCTTATTCTCTATCGCAAAACTCTTCCTATTAGCCACTCACCCATGTTTGACCTTGGGCAAGTCAAGTATTGTCTCTGAGCCTTGATTTCCTTGTTTGCAGAAATGAATTGTACATGGAACTAAATTATTTATTCATTTCTTCAAGAGCTGAAAGAATTGGCATACACATTGCTGTCTCCTAGTGAATTGACACTTCACTAAAATCTCTAGATCTTTTTTCAGAAGTGATTATTAATCAAAAATCCTCCATCTTGCACTTACAAAGATGCTTTTATCAATCCAAGCCTTCCCAGCTCTTTGTGATCACACATTCTTTTTTAGATCATCATGAACTAATCTCTCAAATAGCATGCTCTAGGAATTTGGGAGAGTTACAAATTTTTGTTCTCTGGCCTATCATTTGCAACTCTGCTCTCTTTTTGGAAAATTGGGACAACACATACCTTTTCCCTATGCTGTGACACCTCTCCTGTTCACTGATATCTTTCAAGTATCACTGATAATGGTCCTGAAAGCATATTTACAGGGTTTGTTTAATAGTCTGTGGTACAGTTTATCCTAATTCGGAGCTCATTCAAGGTTTCTTTCTCCCTCTCTTTCTCCTTATCTTCAATATCTATTCTCTATTAATCATTTTTTGTTTATATTGCCCATTCAAAATATCATTCTGTTTCTCAGAATAAGCAGAAATAAAATAAGAAATGAGCATTTATACCTACTCTGTGTCAGTGATCATTGTCTTAGGGTCACAGATTTTAGAGCTGGAAGGGACCTTAGTGATTATCTAAGTTTAACCCCTCCCCCCCCCAGCAAGGGTAAGTCATTTGCCCAAAGTCACAGAGGCAGTATGTGGCAGAGTCCAGCTTTGAATTAAGATACCAGGAGTGCAAGCTCAGGACTATTCCTAATACCTCCATACTACCTATCCATCATCTCATTCACTCCAGGAAGCAGCCCTTTTTTCCTTTAATCTCCCTCTCCTCTCTTTAATATAGCCTTAAAAACAAAGAAATCATTTTATTTAGCTTTTCTTTCCAGCTTCAGCTCATTCCGAGCTTCTGTATTACAGAAATCATTCTTACACAACTGTGCCACACTTTCATATGCATCGTCTGTTTCTTGCTTTTACTTCTGTCTTCTGTACATATCTTTTTAAAATCTTAGTTAATCACTGAGGTGCCTGTAAAAACACATCAATCTCTTTTCTTCCTCAATGGAATTGTTTTTCTTTGTGTCTTTATAATTTTCTTTTCAGAGCTTCACTACCCTCCTGGGCTGATGTCTCATGTTGAATTTTAGTCCATAAGAGCCCACCTAGTTTTTCTCTAAGTCTTTTGAAATCTTTTCTCCCCAAATCATGGAAAACGTTGATCAGCTTTCTTTGACTTCTTCCCAATGTTTCCATCATTTCCACCCTATCAACCTTCTTGTACAGGCAGCGCATTACTAGACTTACAGCATATGAAGCGTTATCATGTAGCATATGGTGACCAACTAATCTCCATCTCCACAGAACAGAACAAAAGAAAATGTGGTTTAAGTACAATGTAAGAGGGTTAGCCTAATTAAGAGAGAAATTTATCTGATTGTAGTAGTGATTATTAAGAGAGTGAGAGTGACAGAGAGAGATTAATAGCAACTCACATTCCTATACAGTTTAAAGTTGTATGAAGTGCTTTGCTCACAACAACCCGGTGAATTAGTAATGCAGGCATTCTTTTCTTACCCCCATTTTACAGATGAATAAAATGAAAGAGAGAAAGAGTTTGTGTGTTTGTGAGAGATCGACAAAGATAGAGAGAAAGAGATATTACATGCTGATATTTTAATGAGGGAAAACAACACATAAAGGGGAACTGGAAAAGAGAATGGAGTACCTGAGGAGTGAAGATGGCTAATGAGAAGAGGAGGAGAAGAAGAAGTCCAGGGAGTCCAGTAGCCACTAAACCAACACATGGCTGGAGGCTCTCCTGAAATAGTGGTCTGGGTAAGGGAATCACTCATTAATGAGGAAAGAAAGACATCAGAGGTTTCTTCAGGGTAGCAAGGCAACTGGAAAAGAAAAAGATAGGGAAAAGACCAGAGAGTCATCAGGACTCAAATTCATATCTTTCAACTCCAAGATTAGTGCTCGAAACATTAAGGAATGACTTTCATATATTAAGTAGAAAATATTACTAAATTAGCGATGTTGTAGGTTGTTGTTTTTAGGTTGTCTTAGACAAAATTGGAGGATTGGACTGAACGGTTCTTCCTAGGCCTTTTTAAAGCTGCAGTTCTATGAAGTCAGTATACCTATGTTTTCAGCTCAAATTCATAAGCACCAATTATTTCTTTTGGGTCTGCATTTTGTTCAGGGTGTCAGTGTAACTAGAAAACATAGCTCAGAGATCTATGTTACCTCCAACCCAGCATCAGAAAATTAAAATCACATAAAACTTTATGGATGAAAAATATCCTCCAAAGAAAGCAGTTTGGGGATCATAGGATCCAATTAGGATATAGCAGCATATTCTGCATAGAATATTTTCCATTAAAATGAAGTTCTGTTTTAAATCTGGGTTGGAGAAAACTGGAGGAGGTTGCTCTATGTTGAAAGGAATTTGAAAAACTACAAAACTTTAGTCAAACTGCTAACTCCCAGCAATATAAAAATTTGGCTTAAAGGCCTAGGTCATAGAGAAAGTCGTTCCCTGTGGAACTTTTGATATGAAGAAAAGACAGGCCTGAAGTTTGCATTTCACCATTTTACTTAAGAAAAACTGAAGGAAATTAAAACAGAGAGTCTCCTGCAGGGTAGGATTTAACCATTTGGGTGAGATATTAAACTCAAGATTTCAATTTTATGTGTATGTCATTACCTTAATATTGCATAATCTGGATGTTATTTTGATATTAATAAAAACTAGTCTGGGCAGGGGAAGAATAAAAAAGCCAAGGCATAAAACTGTTGCTGATTTTAACACACTTTCCATAATAAATGCACTGCTTTGAAAAAAAGCTTCCATCTCTACATATGTAAATAATTTAGCTTGACATATTAACTTTCATAAACTGGAAGACGTTTTTCCTTCAGACAACTTTGACACTTTGCACAGGGAGGTTGATCCATAGCTTTCTTCAGGGCCTGGCAAAATGTGTTTTTCCATGGGATGTCACTCTGAACCACTTTACTTCTAAAAGTCCAGAAAACACATCCTATCAGGGTTTTTCAAACAGTTCTTTCTGGAGGTGTTAATGGCAATTGTTAAACCTGCTGGGCCATCCACCCACAAGACCTCACTCAGATTTATGGACTCTGATAGAAGAATGTAAGGAAAACAGTGAGAGTGGCAGCTAAATATTTATTTTAAAATATTTCTCAAAGTATCAATAGACTCCTTTGAAACTTTCTAAGATGTAGTGCTGCGTAGGCAGCTGAGACAGAATTCTAATTTGGTTTCTTTGTTGTGGTTTTTGTCGTTGTTGTTGAGAAGAAAAATTAAGAAAAATATTGTATACCAGAAATGAATTTGAAACAACCCATCTGACTTCTGTTTCTGAAAACTCTTGGGAAAATGCTATCAAAGGAGCAATTACAAGCAGATACTCCATCATAAATCCACTGAAAGTACCTCAATCATTTTTGACTAGAGTAGCTTAAGATGGACTCAAGAATGACACATGCTTGATTGGCAGGCATTTGTACCAGGGCAGAAGTGCGCAAGCTTGTAATATTTTGCTGAGAAAGGCAAGTTCTCTCTAAGATATGTGACCTCAAGGAACACTGCATAATTCCAAAGTCATGGAATGTCCTTGCTCACTATCTGTCATGCAGCTTTGCTGTTGTATTTCCAGTCTATGCTTGTATATTAGAGTATTTAAAAGACCAAAGGATTTAGACAGGCAAAAGCCCTTAAAGATGGTCTGGCCCATTATCTTAATTTTAAGGATGTGGAAACTAGGGTTTCCTGCTAAGTGGTGTGCCCAAGGTTACACAGGTAGCATGCAGCAGAGCTGATATTCAAATCCAGATCTTCTTACCAGTACACCACATATGTCCCTCATTTCCACAAGGAGAGGAGTCCATTTTTTTTCACTTTTTGTTATCCTAAACCTGACAAATGCCAATAAATATAAATATATTCTATACAAAGAAGGGAAAACACAGAGAACTATATATGAAAGCACAAATTTAATTAGAGCAATACAAGCATTTCTAAAATAACCACCCAGCTGAAGTCCCAGGCACCCATATGAGTACCATTCCAATGAAGTATCTTTTGTGTCTTATAACATAGATTTTTGTAATGTATCAGCTAACCTCAAGGAAAAAAATAAATGTGTTTCTGTTTGTGCATTATATGTGTAATCAAAGAATGGAATTGAGCCCCTAGGTTTCAACCCCTGTTGTGCAACTATGTTTATGAAGGTGGCAAATTTCATCACCAAGCTTCATTCCTTTCACAAATATTTGTTTATTTTTACAAAGAAGGAGATCAGTGTTTCTTACCAGACACTAAATAAGCTATATAAATCAATGTTTTTCAAATTACAGTCTCTGTAATTCAGGTATTTTGCATGATGTAAAGAAAAAGCTTCCATAATGTAACACATAGCCTAACACCCTAAAATTGGGGCTTAACAAGAAGATTCAATTTTGAGGGTACCATATCTCTAGAATAATATTTTTGTGCCACCATGCAAAATTTCCTCTGGGAAAATAACTCATACTTAGGACTCCAAAAATGTGGGCAGAAGGGTACACATCTTCCATTTGAGCACTCAAAGTAACAATACATTCTGGTTACATGACAATCTTTATTTCATATGAGTGGCATTTGTTTTACATAAACTGGGCTGGTTTCCTATTAGGGGTACAGGAAGGCAATCTGGGGATTTTATTAGTCCAGGATAGCAGGGTTTGAATTATTGGCTTAGCTTCCGTGTATTCTGAGACATAAAAGGGCCAGCTTATGAGAAGTGGGTATTCCTGGGGTTTGGCAGAATTCCCATTGTTCTGTGAAATATCATTGCTGCCATGATGACTTTGGGGGGAAAGGGAATAGTGTCTATTTTAATTAGTAAATGTATCATTAAAAATCTTTTACTGTAAGTAAATTTTTTGTATTGAATTTTGTGGTCCACCAGTGTTTCACTACATTTCAATCTCATCTGAATTACTGGGCTAACCTGAGCTAAGCCTGGTCCAGAACACACATACAAAGCAGGAGAAACAATATTACAACTCTCCTACCACTCTGCTGAATCTCACCTTTTCCTCAGGTCCAGATGCATTTCAGCACGCTGTGGTTTCCACTGTCTTTAAAAGGAAAATTAGTTGTTTGGGAAAGTATATGTCTATATACACATGTATATATGTATAAGTGTATGTATATATCTGTGTGTATGTATGTATCAAGAAGCATATCTAAATTATATTGTAGCCTTCTGGGGGAGAGGGGAAGGGAAAAAAAGAACAAAGTTGCAAAGTGCACAGCAGAGAACAAAAGAAAACACAAGGAAGCAAAGAAAAGATGGACAATTCTCAACACAAGGTGTATTATTTATCAAACAGGCTTTCTTGAAATGAAAATTTATTGTTACACATTTTGAATCCTCTCTTATGTTCTGCTATGCACATGACAAGCTTTTTTTTCTTCTTTACTTTATATTTGTTTCAATATTTAAGTTTATGATATGTTTTGTTTATTTTTTATATTTTGTATTTGTGTTCTGGTAAAATAAAATGAAAAACTGTCAAAAAAAAAAAAGGAAAATAAGTTTGAAGTTACCACAGAGGTAACCTCCTAACACATTGGTGAGCCCCACTTTCAACCCAGAGACTCATACAGATATGAAATGTCTTATCACATGTACAACATTAAAGGCTTAGGCTTCTCTTAAAAGAAAATGAATTTGAGATTGTTAGAGATTCATCTTTCTACTCATTGGGACTATGATATCTGAATAATTCACAGTAATTGCAAGAAACAAAATCCAGGCCTGTTGCCCCCCCACATTATGTTTTAGGGCCTTGCTGCTGTTCTCATCGTGGGGATCATTTACTCAGTACTCTTTCTTCCAAGAAGCTTGCACTATCCAAAAACTCCCCCTTCTTGCAATAGGAGGCTGGAATCTAGGATCCTTTTCCCTCCAAGAAACTTTTTCTCTCAAACCTTCTTCCACATTTCTATAGAATTCTGAGTCCCAGAACTTTCAAATAGGGGCTGATGACTAAGTTACTAACATTATTTCTTAAGTGCCAGAAGAGTGGTGCAAACAGTAAGACTTAAAGGTATTCAGAGAACAGAAATATCATCGTGGCTTATATGAACACAAAAGTCTTCTTGTGAGAAGAGGAAGTCTTCTTGAGGAAGACCTTGAAAGATAGGGAAAATTCGTATAGATAGCAAGAAAGGAGGACAATGTTAGAAGATGGCATTAATCTTGATAACAACCAAATTATAAAAGGTATGAAAAATAAGGTTACAGAAAATAAACCATTTCTCAATGAAACAAAACATAAGATCTTGGAACCATAGAAAGAATCAGATTCTCAGGCCTAAAAGGGATGTCAGATACTATCTTGTATCACATTACTTGGAAGCCTGACTCCCTTTTACCATATCCATTATACCTGGCCATGAACTCTCTCTATGAACACATCCCTAATGGGGAGCTTTCTCTCTTTCACAGAAACTCATTACATTTTTCAGACAATATTAATTATCAGGAAGTTATTTTTAAGTTAATAATAATAGCATTTATATAGTGCTTTAAGTTTCACAAAGTCATTTACACACACCATTTCATTTGACCCTTCTCAGGTAGGTTCTCCCCAATATTCCTAATGAGGAATCTGAGGCTTAAGTGACTTGCCCAGGATTGTATGCCAAAGAAGTATCTGAGATGAAATTTGAAAAAATGTTTCCCTGACCCCAAGTCTGGCACTCTGGGAGCTTTCTACCTATCTACTACCACCTAGCTTTCAATTAAAATTGACATTTTCCTGCCTCACAATAACTTCCAATCACTGATATTATTTGTTCCCTCTAGAATTGCATAGAATAAGTCTAATCCTTAATTTAGGTGAGACATGCTGAGAATGAATAGACCATTTTAAAAAACCCATAAATATCATTAAAGTAATTCTCATAGGAAAATGTGTATCTGGAAACATTTTAATTAACAAAAGAGAAATACCACAGATTGATGAATTGAGCATGTAACTTTAAAAAAACCCACTAAAAAACAAAAAAACCCCCTAAAAACAAAAACATAGAAATTCAATAAAGAACTTAGTAAAATTAAGAGAAAAAAATACATTGAATTAATAAATAAAATCAGAAAATTAAAAAAACTAATAAAATAACTAAATCATCAATTTAACTGAGAGGAAAACAAGGTAGAGAGAAAAATGAAATTGCCAATATCAAAAATGAAAAATAATATAAAAGAGAAGAAAATTATAAGAAAATTTCTTTTCTAAAGTACATTATAACAAAACTAATAAAAATATGAATATTTGCAAAAATACCCACATCAACAGAAAAAGAAATAGAAAATTTAAATGACCTATTTTCAGAAAAATAAATTGAAAAAAGCTATAAAAGAGTTCTAGAAGGAAAAATGGACAGGATCAAATGGATTTCCAAGTGAATTTTCTTGAACGTTTGCATAAGATAGTTCTAATAATACTTAAACTGATTGCAAAAATAGGGGGGGAAAAGGAATCCTATCAAATTCCATCTGATACAAATATAGCCTTGATGTGTGAACCAGGGAGATACCAAACAGAGAAAATAAACCATAGACCAATATTCCTAATGAATATCAATGAAAAATTGAATAAAGTATTAGCAAAGACACTAAAACAATATATTAAAACTTGAAGCACAGGTTAAGTGAGTTCTCAGAGTCACACAGCTAGTCAATTCACCAGATTTGAATTCAGCTATTCCTAATTTGAGATCCAGCACTGTATCCACTGTGCCACCTAGCATATATATTATGAACATTTCACACATACACACACACGCATACACAAAATGTGTATATTAATGTGTATATATTTTGTATGTATGTTATATGTAGAACTAACTAAAAGATTAAAATATATAAGAACAAGAACTATTCCCCAATTTTTAATAATGTCCAAAGAATATGGATTTGCAGTTCTCAAAAAAAAATTCCAAACATGAATGCAAATTAAAAGAATTTTGAAGTCTTACCTCACACAAATCAGATTTGCAAAAATGACAAAAAAAAAAAAAGGAAAAGTGACAATTTTTGGAAGAGATGCTATTGATGGAGTTATTCTGTTCAGCATTCTGGAAAGCATCTTAGAACTATACACAAAAAGTCATAAAACTGAGCATTAAATATACTACTACTGAGCATATGCTCCAAAGCACCCCCTTTGTTAGAAAGAAAGAACCCATATCCCAAGACTAATAACTCTAATTCGATATAGCAGTAATTATATTCCAAAGCCAGTAAGCCCACCTCAAAGTAGCAACAAGAAAATTATAACACAGTATTATAGCAAGGAACCAAGTCATCCTGTAACCTTTCTCCCTGCTGGGTCCTCCTTGTAAACACTCATAAATCCTAATTGTCTGCTTGCCTGCATTCTCTCACCCCTCAGTTCTCTGGTCTCCACAGCTCCCTGGTTTCCACTCCACTCTCCACTCCTCACTCTTTCTGCAGGTCTCAGAGTTTTTATTTCACCTCCTTGAGCTAGATTCTGGATTCTCACTTCTGACTTCTGAATTCTCAGTTCTCAATGGCTACCTTCTGTGTGTATATAGTCTTTTTAGGGCCCGATGGCTTCATGCCCAATCAATGAAAGGGTGTGGGCCTAAGGATTGGCATCTACTTAGCAAAAGGGTGTGGCATCACACCCTTAGCATAACAAAGGTGTAGGCTTGCCTGTAATCTGTCTCTATTAACTGGCCCAACCTGAGGCTTATTGAAAGGGTGGGAAATATCTTTAATCACATTATCACCACATTGGGACAGGATGAGAATTTCTCATCTGCTCCAAAGCAATAATTTCCATCTCCACTACAACAAGTCAAATTCCACCTCATGCTACCAGTGTAATCTCCCAATTTGTCTGTGGAGAACTTCAAATGCAAAAAAGAACAGTCCTCTCTTTGACCTCATTTCTTGTTTCTCCTACTGCATCTGTCTCTTGAGGGAAGAGGAAAGTTTGTGGGGAATTAGATTTCCTTTTCCTGTTGTGTATGTTCAACTTCCAAGTCCTGCAATACCCTTTCTTGCTTAATCTTCAGGCCTTTGGAGGAAAGAGTGGAGTTTCCCATCTGACCATCAGACTATCCCTTCCATTTCATATTGCACCATCTCCAGTCTCATCTCTAGCTTCCTTTGGGAAAAGAAATCACACCTGCCAGTCCTTGATGACTATTCCTATACCTGGTCATACCTTACAAATATGAATGATTCTAATTCCCTCTGGGTCATCATCCAAACCCCATTTCCCACCCCCACCATCTGATTCCTTGTTCCTATCCCCCTCAACCTTCCCACCACAAAGTTCTAACCAAATATTACCCATTGTGCCCTGTAGAATGCTTGTTCCATAGACAACAAACTTCTCTTCATTTAAAATATTATTCTCCCATTCCTTCCATCTGCTAGTTTTATTGAAACCTAGCTCCCCCCAATGACACAGTTTCTTTGGCCACTCTTTCAGGTATTGGCTGTACCTTCACTCATTCCCCTTGGGTGACATGGAGCTATTGGAATACTACTTGTTTCCCATAGTCACTTCCAAATTCTCTCCCTATCCATCACTTCTCTTCCTTTGATGTCTATGCTCATCTCTACCATCCAATCAAAATCCGGGTAGGTATTGTCTAGAGACCTCCACATCACTCCCTTTGCTATCTCAATGAGTTTGGTACATGGCTCACAAATTTTCTCTCCTTCTCAACTCTTGCTGACGTATGATGGGACTATAATATACATATTGACTCTCCCTCAAATGCCCTTCAAATACCTCAACCACATACAAATATGACTGTTCTCTTGATCTTGTCATCTCCCACCTCTACTTTCTATTATTGTTGTTGTTGTGGCAATCCAAGGTTAAGTGACTTGTTCAGGGTCACACAGCTAGTAAGTGTCTGAAGCCAAATTTGAACTCAGGTTCTCCTGACTCCAGGGCTAGTGCTCCATCCATTGCATCACCTAATTGCCCTGTCCACCTCTAATTTTCAAGATACTAAATTATCACCTGTAATCTATTGGCTTTTCACCTCTCCCTCTGCCTTCTCTTAAAATACCCTGTTCTTTGTACACCATGACCTTCAATCCCTTGACTCATCAATTCTTTCCAGGTCATCTCCTTTGCACTAGCTACTCTCGTCTCTTCTCCACCTTGACCCCTGGGTGAACCAATTCAACTCTACACAATCCTCCTCTATTGAATCTCTAACCCTCTCATCATTTCATCAATCTTCCCCTACCAAACCTCAGTTTTAGATCACTTCTATCATATGTCACATTCCTGCCTACACATGTGATGCTGAATGAAGATGAAGAAAATCACACAATCATTCTGACTGAATCTACTATAACTTTATATGCCACAACTTCAATTGAGTTCTCACTGTAGCCAGGCAATCCTGCTATACTTCCCTTATCTCACAGCAGCTCTTTTAAACTTTTTCAGACTTCCCATGGCTCTGTCTTCCCCCACCATCTCAACTGAGAAGCTTGTCTTATATTTTACATAAAAAAGGCCACTTGCAATGAGCTCCTTTTCTCCCCTCTTCTTCATCTCATATCACTCCTATACCTTCTACTAGAATCATCTTCTTCACCCTTGTCTCATACAATCATTGCTCCTTACCAAGACCCTTCTACCTGTTCGAGTGATCCCATTTTATCCAATATCCTGCAACAGATTGTCCCCCTCTCATACCTAGTTTATCAAGTATTCCCCATCTCTCCCTGTCTACTGGGTCATTGTCTATTAACTGAAAACATGTCTGTATTTCCCCCATTCTGAAAAATCCTCATTTGTTCCCTATATCCCTGCTAACTAATATCTTAGATCTCTTCTGCCCTTTGTGGCTATATTCCTTGAAAAGACCATGTACAATAACAAATTCTTCTACTTTCTTCTCCCTGTCTTCTTAATCTGTTACAATCTGGCTTCTGATTTTATCATTCCATCAAAACTGCTTACTCCAGGTTGCCAAATCCAGTGGCCTTCTTTCATTCTTTATTTTCCTTGGCCTCTTTGCAGCCTTTGACACCATTGATAACCCTCTCCTCAATACTCTCTTTTCTCTAGGTTTTTGGGACACCACTCTCTTCTGGGTCTCATTTTACCTATTTGACCACTCCTTTTTAGTCTGGATGCTTAGCTGGGTACTAATCCAGATTATGCCTGTGGATAGGTATACCCATATGCTCATAGGTGTCCAAAGGGTTCTACCCTTTCTCTTCTCCCTCTCCCTCTCTACTACTTTACTTGATGATATCATTAATTTCCACAAATTGAATTACCATTTTTATGATGATAATTCTCAGATTCACCATCCTGTCCCAACCGCTCTGCTGATGTCCAGTATCACATCTCCAAATACTCATTGAACATCTTCAACTAGATGTCTAGTAGACATCTTCAAACTCAAATAAAACCCTAAATATATCTAAAATTAAATGCATCTTTCCCCATAAATCCTCCCCCTCTACTTTCCTTATTACTGTAGAGGGCAATACCATCTTCCAAGTACCTCAGGTTTACAGCTGGCATGCTCAACTCCTACTATCTAAAACTCATCAGATCCAATATTTTGTCAAGATCCATTGATTTCACCTTTGTAATATCTCTTGAATACACTTCTTTCACTCCACTGCAATCTCTCTTAACATTCCACTTGGATTATTTTAATAGTCTACTGGTATGTTTGCCTGTCTCAAGCCTCTGCCATTCTAGTCCATCCTCTATTCAGCCACTAAAATGATTTGCTAAAAGCACAGATCAGACCATGCCACCTCCATGCAGTAAACTTCAGTGGTTCCTTATCACCTCCAGAATCAAGTATAAAACCTTGTGTTTAAGCAGTAGAGCCAAGATGGCAGAGTGAAAACAGAGACATATCCAAGCTCTCTGACAAATTCTTTCACATGCCTCTCAAAAAGTGAACCTGAACAAGTTTGAGAGAGGTAGAATCCACTAGGAGACAAAGTGTGGCAGATTTCCTACCCAAGAGAGTCCAGAAAGTCAATGGGAGATATCTATTACACCACGGTGGGAGAGTGCTGAGCATGTGGAACTACACTCAACCATACCAGAACACCATACTGGAATAGGGGTAGGCCCACCATGCTGGCTGCAGTGATGATCTCCTGGACTCTCAGCACAGGACAGAAGTCTATCAGAGCTAGCTGAGAAAGAAGCACAGAGCCTGTGGCAGCAGTAGCAACTACTTCTGGGGCTATGAGTTCACAGTCTAAGGGTTTGAAACTCACCTTCTTGAACTTCCAGGAACCATGATGACTGTGTACACTCTAAGAGCTCTCATCCCTCCCTTGCTGACCTTGAATAACCCAGACAATACTGTCCTAGGAAAAACCCTGGAATAGATGAGCCAGAAATAGGGGTTCAGCAGTCTTTTAGCTTGGGAAACTAGGGAGATGGGACCCTCTTGCAGTGATTGAAGGAGACAAGTGCAGGAAGGCAGGCATCCTAGCAAGCCCCACCTTAGCAGACAAGTGGGAGCTCCTGAGCTCCAGGGGGTAGAGCAAGCAAGTTGGCACTTGGACCAAACACATGTCTTCCCATGGCCAGGGGAATTGGCAGACACCAGCATAGACCAATAGCCAAGGCCACCCATGCTATATAACACAGCCCTAGGGGAAGAGGTTAATTCCAGCAGCCAGACCACCATTCCCCTACACCTCACCCTGTGAGCTTCAGTGTAATCCTGGAGAAACTCAGAAAGACTTCACTGGGCTGCAATCCTTGACACATACTAGCCAGCTCCAGTTGACAAAAGTAGGGGCCACAGCACACAAAGCCAGTAACCAGGCCCCTAGCTCCCAACACAAGAAGCTTGGAGCAGAGCACCCTGGGCCCCAGAAGGAGAGATACACTTTAAAAGCCAGGAAAAAGACAACCACCATGAAGAAGCAAACAAGAAAAGTAAAAATGACCATTGAGTCGTATTATGGAGACAGAGAAGATCAAAATACAAATTCAGAAGAGGACAGCATTTACACTATACCCACATCTGAGGCCTCAAAAGGGAATATAATCTGGTCTCAGGCCCAAAAAGTGTTCCTGGAAGTGCTCAAGGAGAATTTTAAAAGCCAAGTTAGAGAAGTAAAAGAAAAATTTCAGAAGCTAACAGGAGAAAATGACTCTTTGAAAAGTAAAATTGGCCAAATGGAAAGAGAGATGCAGAAGCTATTTGAAAAAAACAATTTGTTAAAAATTGAACTGGGCAAGTAGAAGCTAATGACCTGTGAAGTATCAAGAATCAGTCAAACAAACTCTAAAGGATGAAAAAATAGAAGAAAATGTAAAATAGCTCATTGGAAAAACAACTGACCTGGAAAATAGATCCAGGAGTGATAATCTAAGAATTATTGGTCTCCTGGAAAGCTATGATGAAAAAAAGAGTCTGGACAGTATCTTTCAAGAAATCATCAAGGAAAACTTGCCCGACAACCTAGAAACAAAGAGTAAAATAGTCTTCAAAAGAATCCACCGATCACCCCCACGAAAGAGATCCCAAATTGAAAACTCCAAGGAATGTGATAGCCAAATTCTAGAATTGTCAGGTCAAGGAGAAAATACTGCAAGTAGCCAGAAAGAAACAATTCAAGTATCATGGAACTACAGTCAGGATGACACAGGACTTTTCAGCTTCTACATTAAAAGATCAGAGAGATTGGAGTGTGATATTCTGAAAGGCAAAGGAACTTGGACTACAACCAAGGATAAACTACCCAGAAAAATTGAGCATAATCTTTCAGGCAAGGAGATAGACATTCAATGGAATAAAGGAATTCCAGACCTTCCTGATGAAAAGGCCAGAACTGAATGGAAAATTTTATCTTCAAATACAATAGTCAAGAGAAGCATAAAAAGGTTGGTGGGGGGGAAGAAAAGAAAACCTTGTTATTCAACAAGGGCAAATTGTTTACATCCCTATATGGGTGGATGATATTGTTCATCTTGAGAATGGTATAGTTAGCACAACATCTAAAAAGGATATAAATAGACAAAGGGTGTGGGTATAAATTAAATGATGTGATGACAAAAAACTAGTTAAGGGAGGTAAAGGGATTGTAATGGGAGAAGACTTAAAGAGGAAGCAGAAAAGAGTAAATTATATCACATGAAGAGGCACAAAAATGTATTATAGTAGAAAGAAAGAAGGAAGGGAGAAGAACAGTGTTTGAGCTTTACTCTCATCAGATTAGGTTCAAGGAGGGAATAACAAACTCTGTAAAGTATGGACATCAAACTTGCCCTACAGGCAGTAGGAGGGGAAAGGGGAAAGAAAAGTGGGGAGGGGTTGGAAGGGAAGGAATAAGCAGTAAGAGAAAAGGGTAAGATAAGGGGGAGCTGATAGGGAGAGAATATTGAGGGAGGTGGTGGTCAAAAGCAAATCTCTTTGAGGAGGGGAAGGGAGAAGGGAGAAATAAAAGCATAAGCAGAAGGGGAAACAGGATGGAACAAAGACACAGGTAGTAATCATGACTGTAAATGTGCATGGGATGAACTCTCTCATAAAACAGAGGGGGACAGCAGAATGGATTAAAAACCAAAATCTTACAATATGTTGTTTACAAGGAACACATTTTAAACAAGGGGATACATGCAGAGTAAAGGTAAAATGCTGGAGTAGAATATATTATGGTTCAGCTGAAGTAAAAAAAAAAGGGGGGGGGTGGCAATCCTAATCTCTGACAAAGCAGAAGCAAACATAGATCTAATTAAAAGAGATAAAAAAGGAAACTATATCCTGCTAAAAGGCACCATGGACAATGAAGTTATATCATTACTTAATATATATGTACCAGGTGGTATTGCATCGAAATTCCTAGAGTAGAAGTTGAGGGAGTTACAGGAAGAAACAGACAGCAAAGCTGTACTAATGAGGGACCTCAACCTCCCCCTCTCTGAACTTGATAAATCTAACCTCAAAATAAACAAGAAAGAAGTTAAGAAGGTGAATAGAATTTTAGGAAAGGGAGATGTGATACACCTCTGGAGAAAACTGAATGGGGATAAAAAGGAATATACCTTTTTCTCAGTGGTACATGGCACATACACAAAAATTGACCATGTACTAGGGCATAAAAACCTTACAGTTCAATGCAGAAAGGCAGAAATAGTCAATGCATCCTTTTCAGATCATGAGGCAATAAAAATTATTTGTAATAAAGAACCATGGAAATATAGACTAAAAATTAATTGGAAACCAAATGATCTAATCCTAAAGAATGAGTCAGCCAAAGAAAAAATCATAGAAACAAATAATAACTTAATTCGAGAGAATGATAATAATGAGGCAACGTACCAAAACTTATGGGATGCAGCAAAAGCAGTTCTTAGGGGAAGTTTTATATCTCTGAATGCTTACATGAATAGAATAGAGAAAAAAGAGATCAATGAATTGAGCATGCAACTAAAAAAGCTAGAAAAAGAACAAATGGAAAATCCCCAATTAAATACCAAATTAGAAATACTGGAAACCAAAGAAGAGATTAATAAAATTGAAATAAAGAAAACTACAGAACTAATAAATAAAGCTAAAAGTTGTTTTTATGAAAAAAATTAATAAACCATTGTTCAATCTGATTTAAAAAAGAAAACCAAATTACCAGTAACAAAAATGAAAAATGTGATTTCACCTCCAATGAAAAGAAAATTAAAACAATAATTAGGAATTATTTAACCTAATTGTAAGCCCATAAACGTGACAACCTGAGGGAAATGGATGAATAGTTACAAAAATATAAATTGCCCAGATTAACAGAAGAGGAAATAAAATACCTAAATGACCCCAACTCAGAAAAAAAAAAATTGAACAAGCCATCAATGAACTCCCTAGGAAAAATCTCCAGGGCCAGACAGATTTACAAGCAAATTCTATCAAACATTTAAAGAACATTTAATTCCCATACTTTATAGACTATTTGGGAAATTAGGTAAAGAAGGAGTCCTATCTAATTCTTTTTATAACACAAATATGGTACTAATAACTAAACCAGGAAGAGTCAAAACAGAGAAAGAAAATTATAGACTAATTACTCTAATGAATATAGATGCAAAAAATTTAAATAAAATATTAGGAAAAGGATTGCAGCAACTTGTCAGGACACCAATATACCATGACCAGGCAGGATTTACATAAGGAATGCAAGGCTTCAATATTCAGGAACTCTATATTCAATATTAGGAAATCTGTCAGCATAATTGATCATATCAATAACAAAACTAGCAGAAACCATATGATTGTCTCAACAGATGCAGAAAAAGCTTTTGACAAAATAAAACACCCATTCCTATTAAAAACCCTAGTGAGCATAGGAATAAACGGGGTCTTCCTTAAAATCATAAGTAGCATCTACCTAAAACCATCAGCAAGCATTATTTGTACTGGGGATAAGCTAGATGCATTTCCATTAAGATCAGGGGTGACACAAGGATATCCATTATCACCCCTATTGTTCACTTTGGTACCAGAAATGTTAGCTTTAGCAATAAGAGAAGAAAAAGAAATTGAAGGAATTAGAATAGGCAAAGAAGAAACTAAGTTATCACTCTTTGCAGATGATATACTTAGAGAATCCTAGAGAATCAAGTAAAAACTACTTGAAATAATAAATAACTTTAGCAAAGTTGCAGGTTAAAAAGTAAACCCACATAAATCTTCAGAATTCCTATACATTACTAACAAAGCCCAACAGTAAGAGATAGAAAGAGAAATTCCATTAAAAGTTACCGTAGACACTATAAAATATTTGGGAGTCTACCTAGCAAGACAAACCCAGGGCCTACATGAACACAATTATGAAACACTTTTTCCACAAATAAAGTTAGATCTAAATGAATGAAAAAATTTCAGTTGTTCATGGTTAAGCCAAGGTAATATAATAAAAATTACAATTTTACCTAAATTAATTTACTTATTTAGTGCCATATCAATCAAACCACCAAAAAATTATTTTACAGAGCTACAGAAAATAATAACAATATTCATTTGGAAGAACAAAAGGTTCAGAATATCGAGGGAATTAATGAAAAGAAATGCTAGAAAAGGTGACCTAGCCATACCAGATATTAAACTGTATTATAAAGCAGCAATTGTCACAAGTACTTGGTATTGGCTCAGAAATAGAGTAGTGGGTCAGTGAAATAGGTTAGGTACACAAGACTCAGTAGTCAATGACAATAGCAATCTACTCTTTGATAAAACCAAAGAGTCCAGCTCTGGGGTTAAGAATTCACTATTTCACAAAACCTGCTGGAAAAACTGAAAATAGTATGGCAGAAAATGGACATAGACCAATATCTTACACCATATACCAAAATAAAGTCAAAATGGGTTCATGATGTAGATACAAAGACTGATACTACAAGCAATTTGGGAGAACAAGGAATGGTTTACCTGTCAGACTTATGGAGAAGGGAAGAATGTATGACCAAACAAGAGATAGTCTTATGAAATGCAAAAGGGATAATTTTATTAATGTTGAATTGAAAAGTTTTTGTACAAACAAAGCCAATGAAACAAAGATTAGGAGGGAAGCATAAAATTGGGAAAGAATTTTAATGACCAGAATCTCTGATAAAGGCCTCATCTCTAAAATATACAGGGAACTGAGTTAAATTTATAGGAATATAAGTCATTCCTCAATTGAGAAATGGTCAAAGATATGAACAGGCAGTTTTCAGAGGAAGAAATTAAATATATCTATAGTCATATGAAAAAAAATGCTCTACATCACTATTGATTAGAGAAATTCAAATGAAAACAACTCTTAGGTACCACAACTCTCCTGTCAGATTGTCTAACATGATAAAACAGAAAAATGATAAAAGCTGGAGAGGATGTGGGAAAATTGGAACACTGTTACATTGTTGGTGGAGTTGTGAACTGATCCAACCATTCTGGAGAGCAATTTGGAACCATACCCAAGGGGCTATAAAAAAGTACATACCCTTTGATCCAGCAATACCACCTCTAGGTCTGTATCCCAAAGAGATCATAGAAGTGGAGAGTGTACCAGTATGTACAAAAATATTTATAGCAGCACTTTTGGTGGTGGCAAAGAATTGAAAATTGAAGGGCTGCCCATCAATTGAGGAATGGCTAAACAAGTTGTGGTATATGAATGTAATGGAATACTACTGTGCTATAAGAAATGGGGAAGATACAGACTTCATAGTAATCTGGAAAGACCTACATGATCTGATGCTGAGTGAGGGGAGCAGAACCAAGAGAACATTGTACACAAACACAGTCATATTGCTTCTGTGATGACTAACTTTGATAGACTTGGCTCTTCTCCGCAATACAAGATTCAGAGATAGCTCCCAAAGACTCATGATGGAAAAAGCTATCCACATCCAGAGAAAGAATTATAGAATCTGAATGAAGATTGAGGCTAACTATTTGCTCTCTCTTTTTTTTTTGTTTTGTTTCTTCTTTCTCATGTTTCATTCCATTGGTTATAATTCTTCTTTACAACTTGACTATTGTGTAAATAATTTAATATGAAAGTATATGTAGAACCTATATTGGATTACATGCTGTCTTGGGGGAGAGGGGGATAAGAGGGAGGGGACAAAAATTTGGAGCTCAAAAACTTGTGGAACTGAGAGTTGTAAGCTAAAAATAAAAAAAATTTAAAAAATTCTTTGTTTAGCACTCAAAGCACTTCATATGCAAGACTCCTCCTATATTTCTGGTCTTTTTATATTTTACTGTCTGCTACATGCTTTCCCAACCCCTCTTAATTCTAGTGCCTTTTCTCTCTTAATTATTTCTTATTTGTCCTTTATATAGTTTATTTTTGTCTCCCCCATTAAATGCTGAGCTCCTTGAGGACAGGTATTGTCTTTTGCCCCTTTTTGTATTCTTAGTGCTTGGCACAGTGCCTGGCACATATTTGGTTGGTTGTTGTCTTTTGTGTTCAAAAAGGACCAAATTGACATCATTGTATATGGGTTAATGTACAGTGCATCCAAGTGAGGCTGATCAAACCAATACAGACCCAGGTATACAATCACGCATAAATAATCCATATGAACATTTGGAGTGGAGATGTCTCTAAATTTGTGTAACTCATGTTTATTATTTGTTTTGAACTACTGTGATTCTGCTTTGCTCTTAGACTCATTGTACTTAGCACAGTGCCTGGCATATAGTAGGCCCTTAAAAAATTGATTGATTACACTAGAGGTGCAAAGTGACATATATTTTTTTCATATATAGCCAATGTATGGATTTGTTTTGCAAAACTAGACTTGTTGCAAAGGATAGTCTCTCTCTTTCTCTCTCCTATTTGGGAGAAGGTTGAGAACTGATAGTGATGTCCCCTCAAAATGAATAAAATAAGAAGTATAAAAATATAATGAGGCTTTTTAAAATGCACCAGAAGAAGAAAGGAAATTCAGTATGAGACACAGAGAAGTGGGTCACTTTAAAACTAGTATATGAATTGCTATTTACTTTTTAAAAAATAAGCCATACATCACAGATTATCATAGTTTCATAATATACTCTTCTTTCTGTTCTCTGTTCTGTTCTCTGTTCATGTCTGTTGCTGCTGGTCAAGTTTTCAAAGACAAAAACTGAAAATAAAATGTCTACATTATAAAATTTAAACAATTTTCAATACTACCAATCATTTGCAATTACTACATGGGCTAATGTATTGTGAAATCCAAATTTGGCATTTTCTTCAGTCATACAAAGCACGTTTTGGGACATAAGTCCACATTTTAAAAGTCAGAATCCACACCATTTGAAACTTTAAAAATGTTTTATTGTGTTTACACTTAAATACTATGTATTTTACAATTAACAAATTGTTTTAAAGGAGCCTGTTAGGAGCATTTAATTTTCATTGAGCAGTTTCCTTGAGAATGTGGCCAAGTGTCAGTGTATAGTTCCTGCCTGATGTTGCATATAATTTTTAGGATATTCTGAATGGCATGTGCTAATTATTTCATACAATAGCTAATCTTATGGAGCTGAAAGACTAACAGAAGGGGTATAATTACTTTTAATAGGAATGTCTAGTTTTTGTTCAAACCAAAGTGTGGGAGGTGGGGAAAAATTAACACCATCTTTCAAACATTGAAATAGTTAATATTTTCAGGACTTTGTTACTAGTAACACTGGAAGACTAACCATATGTCCTAGACTTTCAAGGCAAACACTGCAGCTAAGTGAAATATACAGCAGTTACTAAAAACGTGTTTAGACTTTATTTCCACTAGCAGATAAAAAGCTTCCTTAATTTGGGTCCCTGAATGACAACCCCTTCTACCATTGCTATTTTGTCCTGCTGGCATCTCATAAAATCCCAGACTTGTTGAGGTAGCAGAATAAAGTAAACTGAGCATGCATGAGTTAGACAGCAAACAGTAGGTGCTCAGTAATTGCTAATAGTAGAACTTTTATCATCATAACTTTGGGAGCAGGGCCAAGAAACTTGTTATTAGCCAATAGTATTCGTTGTCCTAGATTGTCATCATCATCACTATAAAGTTGGCAAAGTATTTTATGTATATTAACTTATTGGATCCTCAAAACAACCCTGTGAGGTAGGCATCATTAATATTCCTGTTTTAAAGATAAGGAACATGAGGGACAGAGAGATGAAGTGATTTGCCCAGTTGTATGTCTTACAACTAGCACGTGTCTGAAGAAAAATTTGAATTTTGGACTTCTTGAATCCAAGACTTACACTCTAACCACTTATACGATCTAGTGTTTACTTAAATGAGTTTTTATTTCCAGCAAAAGAATCAGAGAATTTTAGTTCTACGAGAAATCTTTGAGATCATGTAATTCAATCTTCTTTATAGTTGATGAAATGAAGGCCACTAGAAGTAAAAATGACTTGCCCGAAGGTGACAGAAATATAGTATCAGAGTCAAGAATAGAATCTAGGCTTGATGAGTTCTAGTTTATGGCTCTTTCCACCTTTAACATAGACAACAGTTTACCTGGCTATAGAAAAAAGATACATCCCATATATAGCAATGTATGGTTTGGTCTAGGAACTGCATGATAACAAGCCACCATGTAATCACAGAGCTCAAAAGGCAACTGACCTGGTATGCTTAGGCGAAGAAACTGAGACTGAAAAAGATTGAGTGATGCTATTTATTCTGCTGCTAAGGGAGATGTACTAGAACCCTATTCTTCTGACTCCTCTCCCCCTCTCTACCAGGCCTCCTCACATTACCAAGTGATTCTAGTCTACTAGTTTATATCAGCCATAGATATTTATTATTTAGTATCATCATCTGGATTCGATGCAAAGAATGTATCTAATAAGTATATCCACCTTGTACAGCAATTAATCAGCTGTATATCTGCTCACACTGTTCTCTCTTCTGAGAGAGAATACCCTTTTTCCAGCCTTCCAATTAATTTTATACCACTCATTCTTTAAGCCTTCTATTCTTCTTCCTGTCTCTACTGGGAAGCCTTTCCAGCATGCCACCCCATAAAGACCTGTGCCTTCTCGGGTTTTATTTATTAACCACATTGACCAACAAGCACACTATATTTATTTATTGATATCACATAGCTCAGCACTTAGAATTTATCATTTGTAAAATGAATGGGTGGGATTCTACAATATTGAAAGTCCCTTTCAGCTCTGATTTTTGAGGAGTCTATGATTTCTGTGGTTTCATAAAGCTCAGGTGTATGAGGATGCACGGTATGGAGGAGAGAGCCTGGTACTAGAAGCCAACTGTCTTGTATTCTAGTCCGAAATCCAGAGCTTTCTTAACTACGTGGCCATGACTAACTTATTCAACTTCCCTATGCTTCAGTTTCTCCATCAATAAAGTGATACTTGGAGGACATGATTCCAAAAGTTCCTCGCAGCTTTAGGATTATAATCTATATTATTATATTTTATGTCATTCATCAATAGGGAATGGATATGAGTCATATCTCCCAATTAGCCTCTATAAGCTACTTGAGTGCAGGGACCATGTTTCATACAGTTTCCCCCACAATGCCTAGCACATTTGCTAAGGTGCTTAGCACATAGCTAAGCACATTTGAGGTTCTTAATAAATACTTGTCACTTGCCTGATTTAATTCACAAGCAAGGGATTGGGGTAAATGTTCTAGGAATGGAAAAGAATTCGAGAAGAAGCACAAAAGCCAATTTAATCATGCCAGAGTTGATGCTCCTGTATGTGCATCCTCTTGTTTGTCTTCCAGCAGTTTCATTATTCTTTACTAAATTCCTCCAGATTTAGGAAAAAGAGGGAGAGGATTTAAAATTCAATAGGATTAGTTGTGTTCCTTATTCACCATCTTGCTAAAGAGTTTTCATTTTGGAAAACACATAAAATTATGGACTGAAACATAGAATCTGTGAAATTTAATTGCCTACATGCCATTAGAATGGATCCGTGAAAGCTGGATAAAAAAGTACACAATCAATATGTTCTCATTTCTTTTGTATCTCCCTTAGCACCCAACACAGATCCTTGCATGCAATATAGAGCCTGAATAAATAGTTGTTCAATGAATGGAATTCCCATTTGACGGTGACACTGGGAGGTTTGCAAATGAATCCTGATGATTTGCAAATCCGATTCTTGTATCTACCTTGTACACAGACTTCTGCAACCCAAACATTTCTGAGAGCAGAAAGAAAGATTCCACATACTAAATACAATCAATAATATCTTTGACATAGTAGTCATTTAATATATGCTTGTTGAATTGATTGATCCATTACCAGTTGGTTGCTAGATTCTGTATGAAGCACATAAAAGAGAGGTTCCTTTTCCTCTCTTAGTCCTCAAAATATATGCATTTTTTGGGTTCAACACTAATTTGTTCTGATTTTCTCTTTATTTGTTTAAAAAAAACAATATTATTAGCCAAAATTTTAGTACTGAAAGGAACCTTAGACTCAGAAAACCACAAAATGTGAGAGCTGGAAGAGACTTAGAAATCATCATATTAGCTTCTTCCATCTATCTCAAAACTTATTTTTCAACCTCTATTCATTAAATTTCCTTTGCACAAGATGTTTTACCCATGATGTACTGCCTGCTGTTACCTGCCCTCTCCTACCTCCTCCTCCTCCTCCCTGACCAATTCCTGGAACAGACTCTCACCACCTATTTATATTTAATAAAATAATCCTGCAATTCCTAGGTGCCATATTGTCTATGATTCCGCTACTAATTCCCTCTTTCCTTAAATCTCAGGCCAATCCATCTGTCCCTTCTCATACATACAATTATAATACTAGTTAGAAAATGATAGTTTAGATGTATTATTGAACTGTAAGCTCTTTGAAGGTAAGGACTTTCAAAGATCTAAAATTGCTGAGCATGAACATAGCCCCAACTAGGTTAACATTAGGAAAAAAAGTGAAGAAAGGTAGAATCATAGAAACTGAAATTGAGGGGGAAGAAATGTCTTTGATTTACTGATAAAGAAATCAGGCCCAGAGAGGAGAGATGATTTAACCTAAGTACACATCTATTTAATGAAAGAACTGGAAATAGAACCCAGATCTCAGGTGCATCTTAAACAAAAACAGTTTTAGACAATCTTAAGCACTAGTGATTTTATATAAGCAGTGGTGAACAATTATTAGCTAAAATATTCATCTCAAAATTTCTGGAAGAGAAGGTAGAGGCTTTTGCCATTACTAGAGGCATCTCTAACAATGACTATCCCTTTCACAAAATATTTTCATTTATCCGTCTAACAAATATTTATTATTCCTCTACTGTCTGTAGAACCCTGATAGGCACTATCAGAATCACACAGTTTCACTGTCTCTTACTCTCCTGGAACTTATAATCTAACAGTGGGATATGAATATAAACACAATTGGTTAAAAACACAAGATTTCAGGGTATTAGAAAACAATATGCTTTGTGAGGTACAAAGGGAAATTCATTACTGAGAAGGAGGATCAGGAAAGGCTTCCTGGAGGAGGGAGCTTCAACAGAAAGGAAGTAGAGGAGCTCTCTAGGAACAGGTAGTAATGTGAGACCACAAGTGGTAGAACACAGATGTTTTCCCCACTTTTTTCAAGAACAAGCCTTCCTGGTTGACTAGAGTTTAGAGTATGCAAAATGGAGTCCAAATGAGTGAACTCTGGAAAGGTGAGGTGACACCAGAGACTGGTGATTTTTGTATGTTAGGCCAAGGCATTTCAACTTTACTTGGTAGGAAAAAAAACAGATCAACCTCTGGCTTCTGAGAGCTTGTGTTGTCTTGAGGGAGATACTGTATATGAATATATAAATAGAAAATATAGACAAAATAAAGATTATTTGGGGGGGGGCATGCTAGATATAGCTCCATCTAAGGTAAAATCAAGGAAGCCCTCATGTTGGAGATGGCATTGAGATGAACTTTGAGGGAAAATTGGGATTCTAAGAGGGCAGAGGAGAGAATGAAATTCATTACACGCAGAGAGATGGGAGATACAGTGTTGTGTGTTAACACTACGAAGCTTATCTCCATCACTTGACATAGTGCTGGGCAAACCGTAGGTACTTAGTAAATGCATGTTGATTAATCAGAATGAGGACACTCTGAGTTAGGGAAGCAAAACATAAGCTTCTTAAGTACAGGAACCAAGCTTCATTTTATCTTGGTAACTAGCACAGGACCTGGCATAGAGTGGGAACTTAATAAATATGTAGTTGGGATGATGACATTCCAGGCTCCAGGAGCAGCACAGAGAGTAGGAACCATGTTCTATTCTCCCCTGGATTTCCCCCACATAGTAATGGGCTCTATACACAAAAAGTGTTCAGCACTTTTTTTCTGACTAGACTGAAAGACAGAGGTGAGGAAGCATGATCTAAGTGCACAATGGTGAGATATTCTTTGAAATCCCCTTTGTTGCATGAATAACAATAACCTCAAACATATAAACAATGATAAGAACTTTACTATGTAGGTAACAGGTAATAAATGAAGGGTTTTGAGTGGAAGAGTGACATGACAAATCTAAGCAAGAGAAAGACTGCTTCTCTCCTCCATCTCACTTCCTGATTATCAGCTCCAAATCATGCCACCTACATCCATCATTTCCACTTCCATCCCACCAGGAAACTTGGACCCCTCCGTGGGAACCATTTTGGACTCTGAGAGGTGAACATTTATCTCATCTTGCTCATAACAAAGATTTCTCCTCACTTCCCCAACACTGAAACAAGCTTCTCTGTTCATTCATAGCTGTTAGTCTCCTCACCTTTCTAGCTCCCCCTTTTTTATGTTATTTTTCACACTTCAGAATGTAAACTCCCTGAAAGCAGGGATTATCTTCCTTACTTGTATTTTTGCCCCTAGAACTTAATAATAGTTAATAGCAACAGTAAATGTTCAAGTTATCTCTGTCTATAACTATCTATCTCTATCTTTTCTCATCAGTCATTACAAAAAACATGTTATTTTAAGAATCACCATCAACTTCTTCATCTGCTACCATCTAAATTGCATTTCTATATTTTTTCTACTTCAACCATAAAATGCATGGTTAATTTAATTTAACAACTTTGACTTTCTTTCTTATTTATATTCTTTACAACAATCATTTAACCAACAAACATTTATGAAACATCTAGTATGTACCAGGCAGTGGGATACAAAGACAAAAAAATAAAGCTGTCTCTGCTCTCAATGACAATATAAAGATAAGGTAATATGTTTTGGGGGGAGGTGACAAGGTATTAAAAGTTTGGGAGGGGATCAGAAGAGGTCTAATATTTCCATATTATAAATCATTATTATTTAGTATTCAAGAAATACTTATTTTATTATAAATTCTTAACATGTATAACATATATGCCTATAGTGATAATGGTATCCTTTAAAGGATTTGATAATTAACATTGGGGTCAAGCAGTAATAGAAAAGCATCACAAAATTAAATATACAACTTTTGGATCCTGTAAAATATAGCGATAAATATGAAATATGTCAGCTTGTTTTGCCAAACATGGAGGGTTGTTTATAATGTTTCCTTGTTTCATGTGCCAATAATATAAATAAGTTTGTTTTGTTAAGCATTCGTCTAAACTAGCATGTTCATTTCTAAATAGCCTTCACATTTAAAATAGTGCCAAAGTAATGTCAACATTATTTACAGATTAGGAAAAATAATATAAGACTTAAGCAAACTTGTTATTGGACTAGAACAAGTTTTCTAATCACAGAAATGTTATGGTAGTACAGTCATCACACATATATTACTGTTTCCTTTAAAGAACAAATAAGAAGTTTTAACCATTCTCAGTCATGTCAAAATATCTTTCTTTTATTAGCATGGAAATATTCACTTGTTTTAAGTGAAACAATAAGTTATATCATATAGTTAGTTTAACCTTTTTGGACCCCTAAATTTACAGTAAATTGGTAGCTTTCTAAAAGCAAATAAAGCATTATACTAAATATAGCCTGTCAGGTGTTCCAGTGCTTTACAGAACCTTAAAAATGAGGCATCTTATCTATGCTTTTTTGTGAAATAGTTACTTTATTTAGCATCACATTAAAATTAGGACTTCTTGACTGACTTGCTAGTAGAAAGTGGTGAGAACACAAAGCTGCTACACACCTAATAAGAAAATTACATGATGGCAATGCTAAAAGAAAAAAAAAGCTCAGAATTGAACCTTATTTCACCCTTGTTTAGCAGCATATGAAAAGGAAAGTAATCTATTAAAATTTTCCTTAAGCATAGTGTGGTGAAAACAGCACTAGCCTTGAGGTTAGATGACCTGTCAAGTCCAATACTAACAAACTATAGGAAACTTGCACAAGTCAGTTAATGTCCCTTTAGATTCAACTATAAAACAATAAAAAATAATATGCCATTACTTCCCTCACTAAGCTGCAATGTCAAAAGCTCTTGAAAAAAATTGAAAAGTAAAGAGTTCCAGCAAAATGGTTGAATGGTCGTGTCTAAAACCAGATTTCCTCCATTGCTTCAAAAAAGAAAGAAATGTAGCAAATAAAGTAAAAGAACAACAATACAAGAGTAGGAAAGAAAGAAAATCTTACAAATGAAATCTCAAAGAGGAAAAAAGCAGCAGCTAGGATGAAGAAATGAATAAAAGATAGAAATCACAATAAAATGAAAAAGGACCCTGAGATCTTTGAAAAGACATCTCTAGAAACAGAACAAAAATCTATAACTACAACTAGAATACCAGAAAAATAAAATCATGTCAGTGGAAGGGGTAGGAGGAACCAAGAAGCCTAAAGGAAGAATAAAAGGAGGATTCAAGAAGCAAAACTAAAACTGAAAGAAGAATTTAAAAAGAGAATTTTTTTATTTTGAATGCAAACTGGCAAATTTTTAAATGGCAATGGACACACTAAAAAAGAGAATGGAAGACAAAGAACTAAAACATGCAGAGACACAAGCGAAAAAAAGTCGGATGAGAGTCAGAGATAGCAAAATTGAAGAACAGAAAAAGTCACTACAAATCAAAGAAAATTTTAAAACCACATTTGGTCATTAGCCTCTAAGAAAGATAGAAAAGCCTGGATACTATATATTACAAAAAATAAAAATAAAAATGCTCAGACGTATTAGAATTTAAGGACAAAATACAAATTGAAATAACCTGAAAGATACCAAGACTGATGAATTCCAAATTTAACATGCCTCAAAATGTAGACAGCCATCTTTAGAGTTTTCAAGACAAAGAATAAATCTTACAAAAAGTCAGAGGCAAAGCATAGACCAAAAAGAGTCAGCATCCTTATTTATATAGATGAATTGAAGTATTAATTCCTAAAGTCCTTCCCATCTCTAAGTTTCATGATCCTATGATTTCAGACAAGATAACAGTAAAAATAAATACAACCAAGAGAGGCACACAAGCAGACTACATTATACTTAAAAGCATCAGAGATGAGGAAAAATGCAAACATAAAATATATATACATCAAATTGCATAGCATATAAATAAAGAAAAAGCTAAATGAATTGAAAACCATATGGAAGTGAAAATAATGTTTGTGAGTGACTTCAATATATTTCATTCAGACTCAGTTAAATAAAACAGAAAAAAAAGATGATGGACATGTATAGATTTGGGAAGAATGTTGAAATACTGGATATTATAGACTTTTGTGAGTACAAATAGGAATCTTAAGGCATCCATTAACTTTTTGGCATAACAAAGGACTTTTACAAAAATTCAACATGTGTTAGGACATAAAGAATGCATAACTAAATGAATATAGGAAAATATTAAATGTTTCCTTTATAGATCATACATAAAAGCATTGTCTTTATGGAAAATATGAAGAAAAATAAATGAAATCTAAATGAAATCATACTACATAGTGAGTCAAAGAAACCATAAAAAAATAAGGAATTATATTGTAATTGGTAACAATGAAATATTACCAGATTTACAGGAGGCAGTTAAAGGAGTCCTCACCAGAAGCTTTATATCCCTGAATAATTATATACTAATAAAAGTGAGAAATAGTGGACCACTGAATCATTTATACAACAAAAAGATCTAGAAAATTGATAAATGAAACAAGATAGATCAAACAAGCAAAATAAGCACAATTATAAAATTTTCACTACAAACAAGTTGCATTTATATCAAGAATAAATGTATGGTTGAACTTTAGGGAAATTATTAGCATAATTACTCAAACTAATAACAACAGAAAGAAAAATTACATCACTTTATCAAGGAACAGGAAAACTCTTATAAAATACAATACTTATTTGGATAAAATAATTTTATACAGCATTATATAGTAGATGCTTTAAAACATCTTATTTCTTACCTAACTGACTCTTAAGTGAGTACATGAAAAGGCCTTAGACTAAAAGGGCCAGGGTCTCCCATTGCATCCTGGGTCATCTCCAGTCATCCTGATTAATATCTGGTCATTGGATTCAGATGGCTCTGGAGGAGAAAGTGAGGCTGGTGACCTTGAGAAGTTCTCCCTCACTCAAATCAAAGTCAGCTGCAAGTCATGTCATAATTTCTCTAATGCCATGGTCCTCCTTGAATGTGAAGGACAAACACAACAACAAGCATCATTCTAGGACTTCTCTGATGTTTCCACTATGCCCCAACATTGAGTGTCTTCTCATCCCTCTCCCCAACCTAATCCCAATCCCTTTCTTTTCAGCTTCCTTTTTGTATGTTTTCTTACCTTCTTAGACTGTAAGTTCCTTCAGGGCAGGGACTGTCTTCTTTTTCATGTTGGGAACCTCATGAATTAGATTACTGTCTGGCACATAGTAGATATTTAATAAATGTTTATTGACTGACTTCATCGTGACAGAAGAATCTTTTCTGAATATAATTAAAATCATTTCTCTAAAACTAAGAGCTAAAATTATTTGTAATGGAGAAACACTAAAATCTCTCACAATAAAATCAAAAGATTAACAAGGATTATGACTTCTATTTTACTGGAAATGCTATCTACTGACATAAGAAAAGAAAAAAAAAACAATAGTGAAATCATAGGCAAAGAAGATGCAAAATTACTTCTATTTTCAGATGTTATAATGGTTTACTTTTTAAAAAAAATTCCTAGATGATCAACAATAATACAAAAAAGTAAAGGATATTGCTTCAATAATATAGTAAAATAATGCAAAATAAATACATAATAATCATTAGTTTTTTTCTATAAATTACTAACAAATTCCAATATGAAGGTATGAAAGTTATTACACTTAAAATAACAGGAGGGGGCGGAGCCAAGATGGCGGCTGGTAAGCACGGACTAGAGTGAGCTCCGTACCCGAGTCCCTCCAAAAACCTATAAAAATGGCTCTGAACCAATTCTAGAATGGCAGAACCCACAGAACAGCAGAGGGAAGCAGGGCTCCAGCCCAGGACAGCCTGGATGGTCTCTGGGTGAGGTCTATTCCACACGGAGCTGGGAGCTGGGAACAGAGTGGAGCAGAGCCCAGCCTGAGCGGCGTGGACGATCCAGACCAGAAGCCGGGCGGAGGGGGCCCTAGCGCCCTGAATATGTGAGCTGCGGGAGTTACCAGACCCCTCGACCCACAAACACCAAAGACTGCAGAGAAGGTTAGTGGGAAAAGCTGCGGGAGTGGAAGGAGTTCCGGGTTCGGCTTCCAGCCCCGGGGGCAGCGGAGGTGGGGCAGCTACAGCTGTTGTTACTTCCGGCTCCAGGCCCACCTGGTGGGAGGAATTAAGTGGCGGATCAGAGCAGGAGTGCAACAGCCTGCTGAAGATCTAAGCCCAGTCTGGACTGGGGGTCCTTGGGGAAGGAGGAGTGCGGCTCTGACAGAGTTGGCACCTCCCCCCCCAAACGTAGAACATAGAACTCGTTAGTCTACAAGCAGTCATACCCCACTGAAAAACTCAAGGGTCAAGTTAGTTGGTTGGGAATATGGCCAGGCAGCGAAAACGCGCCCAGATTCAGTCTCAGACTTTGGATTCTTTCTTTGGTGACAAAGAAGACCAAAACATACAGCCTAAAGAAGACAACAAAGTCATAGAGCCTACAACCAAAGCCTCCAAGAAAAACATGAACTGGCCCCAGGCCATAGAAGAACTCAAAAAGGATTTGGAAAAGCAAGTTAGAGAAGTAGAGGAAAAATTGGGAAGAGAAATGAGAAGGATGCGAGAAAACCATGAAAAACAAGTCAATGACTTGCTAAAGGAGACCCAAAAAAATACTGAAAAATACACTGAAGAAAACAACACCTTAAAAAATAGACTAACTCAAATGGCAAAAGAGCTCCAAAAAGCCAATGAGGAGAAGAATGCCTTGAAAGGCAGAATTAGCCAAATGGAAAAGGAGGTCCAAAAGACCACTGAAGAAAATACTACTTTAAAAATTAGATTGGAGCAAGTGGAAGCTAGTGACTTTATGAGAAATCAGGATATTATAAAACAGAACCAGAGGAATGAAAAAATGGAAGACAATGTGAAATATCTCCTTGGAAAAACCACTGACCTGGAAAATAGATCCAGGAGAGATAATTTAAAAATTATTGAACTACCTGAAAGCCATGATCAAAAAAAGAGCCTAGATACCATCTTTCAGGAAATTATCAAGAACTGCCCTGATATTCTAGAGCCACAGGGCAAAATAGAAATTGAAAGAATCCATCGATCGCCTCCTCAAATAGATCCCAAAAAGAAATCTCCTAGGAATATTGTTGCCAAATTCCAGAGCTCCCAGATCAAGGAGAAAATACTGCAAGCAGCCAGAAAGAAACAATTTGAGTATTGTGGAAACCCAGTCAGAATAACCCAAGATCTGGCAGCTTCTACATTAAGAGATTGAAGGGCTTGGAATGCGATATTCCGGAGGTCAATGGAGCTAGGATTAAAACCTAGAATCACCTACCCAGCAAAACTGAGTATCATGTTCCAAGGCAAAATATGGAGTTTCAATAAAATAGAAGACTTTCAAGCTTTCTCAGTGAAAAGACCAGAACTGAATAGAAAATTTGACTTTCAAACACAAGAATCAAGAGAAGCATGAAAAGGTAATCAAGAAACGGAAATTGCAAGGGACTTACTAAAGTTGAACTGTTTTGTTTACATTCCTACATGGAAAGATGATGAGTATGATTCATGAGACCTCAGTATTAGGGTAGTTGAAGGAAATATGCATATATATATATATATATATACATATATATATATATATACATATATATATATATACATATATATATGTTTATGTATATATATAAGTGAATGTGTATGTATATATCTATGTGTATATGTATGTATGTGTATGTATGTGTATATATATATATGTTTATATATATATATATGTAAAAGAGAGAGAGCAGACACAGGGTGAGTTGAGGATGAAGGGAAGATAGCTAAAAGAAATAAAATGAAATTAAGGGATGAGAGAGCAACATACTGAGAGAGGGAGATAGGGAGAGATAGAATGGGGTGGATTATCTCGCATAAAGGTGGCAAGAGGAAGTAGTTCTATGGGAGGAGGGGAGAGGGCAGGTGAGCGGGGAATGAGTGAACCTTGCTCTCATCAGATTTGGCCTGAGGGGGAATACCATACATACTCAGTTGGGTACCTTACCCCACAGGAAAGAAGAGGGAGGAAGATAAAAAAAAATAAAATAAAAGGGGGGGGATGATGGAGGGGAGGGCAGATGGGGGTGGAGGTAATCAAAACAAACACTTTGGAAAGGGGACAGGGTCAAGGGAGAAAATTCAATAAAGCGGGATGGGTTGGGAAGGAGCAAAATGTAGTTAGCCTTTCACCAACATGAGTATTGTGGAAGGGTTATACATAATGATACATGTGTGGCCTAGGTTGAATTGCTCAACTTCTTAGGGAGGGTGGGTGGGAAGGGAAGAGGGAAGGGAATTTGGAACTCAAAGTTTTAAAATCAGATGTTCAAAAACAAAAAAAGTTTTTGTATGCAACTAAAAAATAAGATACACAGGCAATGGGGCGTAGAAATTTATCTTGCCCTACAAGAAATGAAGGGAAAAGGGGATGAGAGGGGAGGCGGGTGATAGAGGGGAGGGCTGACTGGGGAACAGGGCAACCAGAATATAAGCCATCTTGGAGTGGGGGGGAGGGTAGAAATGGGGAGAAAATTTGTAATTCAAACTGTTGTGAAAATCAATGCTGAAAACCAAATATGTTAAATAAATAAATTGCATTTAAAAAAAATAAAAATAAAAAAAAATAAAAATAAAATAACAGGAAAATTTATGTAGCACCTCATAACTAACCCATTAATGCATATAAATACTTGCATAAATGCAAATACAAAACACATTTTACAGACATAATGAGAAACTTAAATAATTGGAAAGGCATCCAATGTTCATGGCTGGGCTGTGTCAATGTAGTAAAAAACTCTAATACTGTGGTGCTTATACCAGTTATATTATGAAATAGATACTTCAAGGAGCTTAGGCTCTCTACTAAGGGAGAATACAGCCCAAATAAATACAATACAAATTAGATAATTAGACATAGTTGAACAATATAATTTAAAAATCATTTTGTGGAATAAAAAGTCAAAATAGCAAAGAATGTAATTATTTTAATAGTGGAGTGAGGGGGATATTTGGTTCCTTGCCCCCCAGCTAAGCTGATGTAGTGACAGCATGTAATCTTGAGATGTTGAGGTGTTAACATTCCAGAACACATTCAGATAATAAGGTGTTAAGCTAAGTGTAAAGTCTTGTTTATATCCTGTCATCCTTTTATCAAGTGTTAATTTTTTTATGAAATATGAATACCTTTCTCTGATTTCATCAAATGGGAGGAAGAAAACTGAAGCAGAAAAATGGCTCCATAGTTTCATGGCTTTAAATAGTTATACCATGGGTAGAATTAACTTTGGTTCACTGTAGGTCAAGAGTTGCTTAAGAAGAAGAAACTGAATGGAGTTGAAAGGATTCTCTCTTTTCCCCACCTCTGGTCCTGTTTTCATAAATGCATAGAAGATACCTAATACAGCTGTCACAGAGTTAGTTAGAACGAGAGAATCTGAGGTATAAATTGAATGCAACACAATCTCCAGTCATGGATTCAGAATAGAAATCACCTTAATTCTGAGAAAGTTGCTTCAAGGCATGGTTCTTCTAGTAGCAGAAATAAGACCTAGACCTTTCGATTCACTTAAACTTCAGAGAAGACTCACAAAAAAAAAAAAAGACATTAAGCACTTGCAACACTGGTGGAGGAAGGAGACTTTGCAACCTGTATTCCCTACACATATGCATGATTTCCACTGAATTTTAAGTTTGCATTTAATTTTCCCATGAATACTATATACATTAGAGGGACAGTGTGCCCCATAATTATAGGAGGCAATGTTTTGTAGCTAGGGTTCTTATTATTTCACCTTAGTAAATGCCTTTGTTAATGGCTCAACATTTCTACAAGCTGACTACTAATTAAGAGTACACTGGTTGGGGTTGCTGAGCTACCATAATAGGAGTGCTGACTCATGGGATATTCTAAAATTTGTGAGAGTTGTAGCTCTCCTCTGGAAACTCAAATTGCAATTGTTTTGGGTGAGCATTTTTCAGTGGGCTTATTTTAGTGTTTGTAGAAAGGTGTTGGTGGCATGGAAATAAAATGTATACTTTTTTAGACTTAAAAAAGGTAAATAGACAGACAGACAGACACAGACAGACAGACAGACAGACAGATAGAAAGATAGATAGATAGATAGATAGATAGATAGATAGATAGATAGATAGATAGATAGATATAGTTATATTTGAATGATTGAGAGGCAGATTGGTTTATGGTAAAGAAATTATGTAGATTTGAGCCCTATCATTTACTGTGTGACCATGAACAAGTCACTTTAACTCCTTTGATTTCAGTTTCTTCATCTTTAAATTTGGATTAGTGCCTTGGAGGAAGCATTCGGTAAGCACCAAAGAACTATCAAATATTATTAATATCTTCTTATAATTTGGATCAGAGAAAGAACAAAAGAAGACAAATCCTCTGAAACAAGCACTGACTGAATTTCTCAAGTGATATGAATGACTTAACTACTAACAACAAAATGTATTTCACAATTTCAGTGGAGAATTATAGGAAGTTTGGTACCAGCAGGGCATGTTATCCCATAAATTACTTTGTTGGAAGAAGTCAACCCATCGCTTCTGCTCTTTGAATTAAAATGTAATTTTTTTTGGTAGCATACTTGTTTCCTTGAGATGCAAACCTCCTAATCCACATTCTTTAACATCTAGTTTTCATTTGGTTCAATTCCTCTAACATAGTCCAACCTGTTCAATTTAAAGATATTTTAATTAGTCTAATCTTGACTGGTCTCTTTCCAAAGTTCCCATCGGCACAGCCAGATTTCAATTAACATTCTACTTTAGCACGACAAATGCCCTTGCTCAGGGTGTTGTTGTTTTCTTAACATTCTATTTTGGATGCTATCTTCTCTCTTCACAGTTTCATCCTGTCTCAAAAATCATACAGTTCCTAAAATATTTTTAAGCAGAGGACAAATGGGTATTCTTGCTATCAGTTTCTGATTTGTTCCTTCTCCAGTTTATCCTTGACACATCTGTCAGATTGATATTTCTGTAGCACAGGTCTCACCATGTCACTCTCTTGCTCAAGAAGTTCCAATGGTTCTTTTTTACCTGTTGGAAAAAATACAAATTCATCTCTTTGGCTTTTAAAGCCCTTGACAATCTGACTCCCATCTCCCTTGCACATAATTCTACTTTATACACTTTACATTCCCACCAAGCTACACTGCTCTTTGCTCCAGCTGCACAATGTTCTATCTCCTATCTCCATGCTTTTGCACAGGCTGTTCCCTACCCCTGTTGCCTCCTCATCTCTCCCACACAGAATGCAAAGCTCCATGCAGATATCACCTCCTACAGGAAGCCTGTCACCAAATAGAATATAAACGACTAGGAAGAAGTCACATTTTTTTCCTTGCATCTCTCTAATACCCAATAGGTGTTTAGTAAATGCTCTTGGAATTGAACTGAAATAAATCTGTGCTTTCCTAGCCCTTTAAGACATAGTCTAGAGTATCATTCATTGTTTAACTTTGGGATTAGAGTGCTATTTTAAATATCAAATCAACAAACTATATACTTTCCTCTCTTTCCCCCAAACTAAATTTCAGAAAGTTTTACCATAATGACAGAATTTCTACTAGAACTCTGATCATCATAGACACTAGAAATTTATCTGAATTTTAACAAAATAGTTATTACATAAATAAACATTTATTAAGCAGCTACTATGTTCTAGGCACTGTGCTAAGTACTGAGGATACAAAGAAAGGCAAAAGACAGTACCTGCTCTCATGACGTTTATAGCCTAATGGATGAGAGAAAATGCAAATAATTATGGGTAACGATCTGTATTAAGGATAAATTGGACATAATCCACAAAGGGAAGGCAATATAGACTTTAAAAGCAGGAGGAAATGGATCCAATAGAAAGTAGGATTTTAGCTGGCACTGAAAGGAAGCTAGAGAAATCAGAAAATAAAGATGAAAAGGGAAAATATTGCAGATATAGGAGACAGTCAGTGAACATGCTGTAATTCAGGAGGAGTGTCTTGTTGGAAAAACAGCACATAGTCCAGCTTGAATGATCAGTGCTGGGATATGAAAACTGTAAGGTGTAATAAAACTGGAAAGCTGGGGAGGAAGTAAGCTATGAAGGTTATTGAACATCAAACAGAGGATTTTATAGTTGAAGCTGAAGGTGATAGGGGTGTGTGGGGTGGGGAGGGGTTTACACTATTAGATTTCAACTTTAGGAAGGTTATTTTGACAGCTAAGTGGATTGTGGCCTGGATTAGAGAGAGATTTGTGGCTGGAAAACCAGTAGATTATTGAAATAGTCCAATCACGAGGTGAAGACTGCCTACATGAAGGTAGGGACAATGCCAGCGAAGAGAAGCAGGCATGTAGAAGAGATATTGTGAAGATTAAATTGATAGGTTATGGCAATATGGATATGAGAGGTAAGAAAGAGTAAGTTGTCAAGGATGACACTTAGATTGATAGACTGGGAGACCAGCAGGATGGTGCTACCCTCAATAGTAATGGGCAAGTTAGGAATAAGAAAGGATTTAAGGAGAACTATAATGAGTTCTCTTTGTGACATACTGAGTTCATAAACTCAGAGAATTTAGAAATCAAAAGGACCTTAGTGGTTGCCTCATCCAACCCTTTCATTTTGCATATGAGGAAACTTAGGTGGAGAAAAGTGAAGGGATTTTACTATACAGCTTTACATGATCTCATCTGATCATAACCCTGTAAGATAGGTGGTACAATTAATATCATCTCCTTTTTAATGATCAGCAAACCAAGCCTATATAAATTAACTGACTTGCTTAAGGTCAAATGGATAACTCATGACTGAATAGATTTCTAACCTAGTTCTTCTGAATCCATGTCTAGTGTTCTTTACATGACACCAAGAGTTTCTTAACCTTTTTTTCTGTGTCACAATTCTCTTTGGAGGTCTGGTGACACTTGTGGACCCTTAGTCAGAATAATATGTTTTTAAATGCATAAAATAAAACATGTAGAATTATGAAGGAAACCAATTATACTTAAATATAGTTATCTCTATAAATCTATCATCTAGCTACCTGAAGATTTATATGTAAATATAAATCACCCAACTAAATAGAAAGGCTATAAAACTTAAATTATACAGAATTTGGGGGAATGAGAAGCTCCATAGAATTTAATTTTCTAAATAACTAAAGCCCACCCTTTTACAGAGTCATTCCTTGAGAGACTATCACAGTATAGAAAGATCAGGTATGTGAAGTGCAACCCTTATGCATTCCAGGACACCTGATGCCATTGACCCTATAAGAGATGAAACAGAAGACAGAGCTAGTAAAATGCCCAAGAAGTCAATGTTTCAGAGAGGGGAATGGGGTACTATTGAAAAGGCCTAAAATCAACATATTTGTTTGCATAATGTAAGGGACATGGCAGGAGATGGAGCTTGGATGGAGTCTATCCAAGTAGAAAGAGGCAGAGATACAGCTGAGGCCATCACCTATACTGAACCACTAGGAGAAGGAGGCAGAAACCAGACATTGCAACAGAATGTGGGGTATGATCTCAACTTCCCCATTCAGAATTACAGCAACAATGATATCCAGACTACAGAGTTATAGAACCAAATAGGAGAGAGTGGAGATGGGCCATGGCACAAAATCCCAAATCATGACCTGCGGCTAAAATATGAATAAACAGAAGGAAATGTCTAATACAATTAAAAATCATATTGGTTAAGAGATGTCCAAGAGGTAAACCAAGAAGAAAAGAAGACTCCATAATAAACACAGATAGAACTTCAGGGTAAAGATTCACTTAGTCAAAAAGACCCCAATGGTATTTAATAGAAATTAATTAAGAATTTAAAAAGAGGAAAAAACCTAAAGCTCTTGAGGAAAAAGTTAAAAAGAGAATAAAAAGTTTGGAAGAAAATGTAGAAAATGTTACCCAAGTAGTGGACTCCCTGAAAAATAAAGTGGTGCAAGAAAAGCTCAGAGAAGAAAATAAATGTTAGAACAATGTCAAAATATTAAAGCATTAGAGAACGTGGCGGGGGGGGGGGGGTAGGTGGAGCCAAGATGGAGGCTGGAATGCAGGGACATGCCTAAACGTCTCCCCCAGCACCCTCCAAACACCTATAAAAATGGCTCTGAACAAATTCTAGAACTTCAGAACCCACAAAATATCAGAGGGAAGCAGGGTTCCAGCCCACGAGAGCCTGGATGGTCACTGGATAAGGTCTATCACATCCTGCTGAGAGTGGAGAGGAGCACAGCCCAGTGTGGGCCTCGCCAGAACCAACCAGACCAGGAGCCAGGCACAACAGGCCGTAGCGCTCTGAATCAGTGAGCTGTGGCAGTTACCACACTTCTCAAACCACAAACATCAAAGACAACAGAGAGGGCTAGTGGGAAAAACTGTGGGGACAGAGTGTAAGGAGTTTGCAGTTGGCCACTGCCCCAGGGGTGGCAGAGGTGGCGCAGGTCTGAGGCTGCTTGTAGAGCTACAGGTGGAGTTGCTTCTGACCTCAGGCCCACCTGGTGGGAGGAATTAAGTGGCAGATCAGAGCAGGAGTGCAGGGCCTGCTTAGATCTGAGTCACAGTCCAGGTTGGTGGTTCTTGGGGGAGGAGGAGCACTGGTGTGGCAGAGCTTGCTGTGTAGAAATAGCTCTGAAAACAACAGCTCAGCCCCTCAAGCTTGGGACAAATTACCCTCTACTCTACAAGCAGTTCTACCCCAACAAAACACTCAAGAGTCAAGTAGTTGGCTGGGAACATAAACAGGCAGTGAAAACGCTCTCAGATTCAGACTCAGACTTTCAGATCTGTCTTTGGTGACAAAGAAGACCAAAACATACAGCCACAAGAAGTCAACAAAGACAAAGAGCCTACATCAAAAGCTTCCAAGAAAAACATGAACTGGTCTCAGACCATGGAAGAGCTCAGAAAGGATTTGGAAAAGAAAGCAAGAGAAGTAGAGGAAAAATTGGGAAGAGATATGAGAGTGATGTGAGAAAACCATGAAAAGCAAGTCAATGGCTTGCTAAAGGAGACCCAAAAAACATACTGAAGAAAATAACACCTTAAAAAATAGACTAACATAAATGGCAAAAGAGCTTCAAAAAGCCAATAAGGAGAAGAATGCCTTGAAAGGCAGAATTAGCCAAATGGAAAAGGAGGTCCAAAAGACCACTGAAGAAAATACTACCTTAAAAATTAGATTGGAGCAAGTGGAAGCTAGTGATTTTATGAGAAATCAAGATATTATAAAACAGAACCAAAGGAATGAAAAAATGGAAGACAATGTGCAATATCTCATTGGAAAAAACCACTGACCTGGAGAATAGATCCAGGAGAGATAATTTAAAAATTATTGGACTACCTGAAAGCCGTGATCAAAAAAAGAGCCTAGATATCATCTTAAAGGGAATTATCAAGGAAAACTGCACTGATATTCTAGAGCCAGAGGGTAAAATAGAAATTGAAATTGAAAGAAATTGAACCACTGATCACATCTTGAAAAAGATGCCAAGAAGAAAACTCCTAGGAATATTGTCACCAAATTCCAGAACTCCTAGATCAAGGAGAAAATACTGCAGGCAGCCAGAAAGAAACAATTTGAGCACTGTGGAAATACAATCAGAATAATACAAGATCTAGCAGCTTCTACATTAAGGGATCTAAGGGCTTGGAATATGATATTCCAGAGGTCAATGGAGCTAGGATTGAAATCAAGAATCACCTCCCCAGCAAAACTGAGTATAATGCTCCAGGACAAAATATGGATTTTCAATAAAATAGAGGACTTTCAAACTTTCTCAGTGAAAAGACCAGAGCTGAATAGAAAATCTGACTTTCAAACACAAGAATCATGAGAAGCATGAAAAAGTAAACAAGAAAGAGAAATCACAAGAGACTTACTAAAGTTGAACTGTTTTGTTTACATTCTTACATGGAAAGATGATGTGTATAATTCATGAGACCTCAGTATTAGGGTAGCTGAAGGCAATGTACACATATATTTAGACAAAGGGCACAGACTGAGTTGAATATGAGGGGATATCTAAAAAAAAACAAACTCAAAATAAGGGATGAGAAAGGAATATATTGAGAGAGGGAGAATGGGAGAGATAGAATGGGGTAAATTATCTCACATAAAAGTGGCGAAAAAAGCAGTTCTTTTGGAAGGGAAGATGGGACAGGTGAGGGGGAATGAGTGAATCTTGCTCTCATCAGATTTGTCCTGAGGAGGCAATAACATACACACTCAGTTGGGTATCTTACCCCACAGGAAAGAAGGAGGAAGGGGATTTTAAAAAGGGGGATAATAGAAGGGAGGGCAGACAGGGGGAGGAGGTAATCCAAAGCAAACACTTTCAAAAAGGGACAGGGTCAAGGGAGTAAATTGAATAAAGGGGGATAGGATAGGAAGGAGCAAAATATAGTTAATCTTTCACAACATGAGTATTGTGGAAGGGTTTTGCATAATGATACACATGTGGCCTATGTTGAATTCCTTGCCTTCTTAGGGAGGGTGGGTGGAGCGGGAAGAGGGGAGAGAATTTGGAACTCAAAGTTTTAAAAGCAGATGTTTAAAAAAAAAAGTTTTTACATGCAACTAGGAAATAAGATATACAGGCAATGGAGGATAGAAATCTATTTTGCCCTACAAGAAAGTAAGGGAAAAGGAGATAGGGGAAGAGTGGGGTGACAAAAGGGAGGGCTGACTGGGGAACAGGGCAATTAGAATGTATGCCATCTTGGAGTGGGGGAGGATAGAAATGGGGGGAAAATTTGTAACTCAAACTCTTGTGGAAATGTGCTGAAAACTAAAAATATTAAATAAATAAATAACAATTAAAAATATTAAAGCATTAAAAGAATATATAAGCTATCTATTATGAAAAATTGACATAAAATCATGATGAAGAGATATAATTTAGTGATTGATAAAAATTGAAAATTACTATAGTAAAAAAAAGAAAATTATAAATACCATGTACCAAGAAACCATGAATGGAAGTTCTCCAAATAAGTGAAAATAGAAAGAATGCACTAGTCATCTACTGAAAGAAACCCCAAATTGAAAAGACTTAGGCATGTATTCAGTCAAAATATAGATTTTCTAGGTGAAAGGAAAAAAATATTCTGCAAGCCACATGAAAGAAAGAATTCCAGTACCCAGGAATCATAGTCAGAAATACATGAGACTATGGTTCAACATCTACAAAGTTAAAGAAATATTTCCTTTAGAATATGTTAGCCCAAATATGGTAGTCCAAATATGCTAGTCCAAAAGGTAAAAAGAAAAAGCCTGAAAGCCAAAAATAACTTGCCCTGCAAAATGGGAAAAGGTGGGCATTTAACATAATAAACAGTTTTCAAACATTCCTGAGTAAAAGATCAGAGCTGGGTAAAATCTTTGAAACATCAACACTATGGACAAAACAAATTAGTAAAGTAAACTCATTTAAACAATTGGAAGAGATTAGATGATTGTGAAGTACGTATATTCTGGTTGATGGGTCGTTTGGTCCTTGTTGTTCTTTGTTCTTGAAGAGGATCAAAACGACATAACTAGGTTGAGGTCAAGGTACAGTGGATCTGACTGTGGCTGATCAGATCAATATGGGCTCGAAAGGCTTTATCACAGGTTGGGCACAAATAATCTATATAAACATTTGGAGTGGAGATGTCTCTAAATTTGTCTCTAAAATCTCATGTTTCTTTTGAGCTACTGAGATTCTACTTCATTCTTAGAGGACAGTGCTTTCTTTAACGTGGACACACTATGCTGGGTGGTCCTTTGCCAGTGTCTCCCACGTTAATCAATTCCAGAGTTTTTCAGAGAGACCTTTAGAGTCTCTAGAAGAAAAGACAATCATTCCTTCGACATCCCACCATCTTCAAAGAGGAAGAGAATCAATAAGTCAACATTTATTAAGTACTTACAGTGTGCCAGGCATTGTGCTAAGCACTGAGGTTACAAAAGAGGAAAAAACCCCTGCCCTTAAAGAGCTTATAATATAATGGGGAAGACAACATGAAAAGGACAATGGACAAACAATCTTTATACAGGATAAATAGGAAATAATTAACCAAAGAAAGATACTAGAATTAAAAGCTGTTAGCAAAGACATCCTGTAGAAGGATAAATTTGCTGAGAATTAAAGGAAACCAGCAAGATCAGTAGCTGAGGTGGAGAAAAGGAAGCATTCCAGGCTAGGGGGGCAACTCTAAAGCATGCCTGGAGCCAAGAGACAGAGTGTGTCGTTCATAGAAAAGCCAGGAGGCCAGTGTCATGGGATCAAAGAGTAAGTGTGGGTCAGTAAGGTATAAGAAGACTGAAAAGGTAGGATAAAGCTTGGTGATGATGGAAGAAGGAGGAGGAGGAGGAGGAGGAGAAGAAGAAGAAGAAGAAGAAGAAGAAGAAGAAGAAGAAGAAGAAGAAGAAGAAGAAGAAGAAGAAGAAGAAGAAGAAGAAGAAGAAGAAGAAGAAGAAGAAGAAGAAGAAGAAGAAGAAGAAGAAGAAGAAGAAGAAGAAGAAGAAGAAATTTTGCAAAGATGAAATCAACAGGCCTTAGTAATAAATTGGATGGAGGTAGGGGGAGATAGTGAGGAGTTCAAGACTTCCTGACTCCAGACCAGAGCTCTGCATCCATTGAGCCACTAGCTGCCTTCTTCTACAAGAAGAACATATAAATATGGAGAATGTGTGTCAAAAGAAGGTATCCAATGAATTTCACTTTTCTTTACCCTGGCAAAGGACCATTGAACATAGACATATACAGAGACAAATAATTTGGTGCAAAAATTCATTGAATTTAACAGGGAAATAGAAGGAAACAGGAAAAAAAGAAAAAGAGGTTATAAGGCAGGACAGAGTTGGACAGGGCATAATAACAAGAAAAAGCAACAACCTTCAACTTTGGCAAGTGGATCATATAATTAAGATTAAAATGAGAAACAGAAAAAATAGTGTTTGAGTGGTATGGACTGGGTCAAGAGAAGAGAGGCAGAGACATGGAATAAAACCGCTCCAATTAAAGATGTCTAGTATTGCCCCAGAATTCTTTCCTTCTCTCTGTCACTGAATAAGGAGGTCTCTACTTCTGACCCCTCTCAGAGACTGGATTTGGAGGCATCTATACCCTAAAATCTAATACTCTATGTGAAGATATCACTTACTCATCCTTGTTTCACTGAACTTTTTGAGGTAAGCCATGATGAGCCTTAGATACCAGATCTCTCACCACCAGGACCCCATCCAGCATCAATTCTATAGACATTAGACTTCATTAAAAGCTAAGTTCACATTCCACATGCATGCTGCTAATTTTCCAGATGTGTTTTAATAAATGCTTGCTGAATTGAATTAAATCTTGCTGGCTATGTGCATGGTACCTGCAGCCCATCTTTTGTTGTAGTCTTACACTTCTTTTTCCTTAATACCTCAAGAATATACTTAATCCCACTTCCAATATGTAGGTCATTTAGGGATAAGGCAAAAGAACTGGAGCAGAGTGTGACATCAGTCAGCCTTTGTAAACATAAGTAATAGATCTCTATAGACACTGAACACTATCTAAACACTATCTAATCTCCTTGGAACCTCAATTTCTTCTTTGATGGTGTTTAAAAAATATAGTCTCATTCTGCCTTCTGGGAGAATAGGAGCATCTGGAATTCTCACTTTCTCTATGCTCTCTCACTGGCAAACTCTCACCTCTCATCCCCTGTGATTCAAAGTCTCTCCTCTCCCAGAGCCATACTCTGTATTTATTTATTTGTCACATCTTATTGATCCTACCTCCCCAGAATGCCTCAAATCCATTTCCTTTTCTTCACTCACCCAGCCACTACCTTACTTTGGATTCTTACAAGCTCTCAGCTAGACTATTATAATAGCTCCCTAGTTGGTCTTCCAACTTCTAGACTCTCCTGGATACAATTCCTTCCTCAAAGGATTGGAGGGATGGGGATTTTCATAACCAATAGGGGACTTTTCATCAGTATACAGTTCAATGATGGCCAAAAGCAATGCTCCTC